>NC_142697.1:17607727-17910909 GCF_029641045.1 Salvia hispanica
TGCCAACTGCGCTACAACCCGTTGTTAATACTTCATTATTATTAAAATAAAAGCAAAAGAGCAAAGAAGGCTTTAGTATGTGTGAATATGTATAGATGGTTAATTAAGTAAATAAATAAAATCAAATTTTCATATAAAATAGGTTCCGATTAAACATTATACTCCATATTTGATGCGATTATTGGATTTTCACTATTTATAAGATTAGACTTTGAACCATCAATTTATTCATAGAAATGATGAATTCACCGCATAAATTTATGAGCTACATGGTTTATATTTTAATAGTACAATAGATATCTTGAGTGTTTTGAATCATTAATCAATTACATAATGTGTTTTTAACACTTCGTTATATAATAATCAAATGAAAAGATGTACTGTTTGAGAACTTAATATCGACTTGTGAATTGATACAAATAAGAAAACAGGTGATGCTATTGCTTATTTTCAGTACATCCGTGTTATTTTAAAAAGTTTGTAAATTAATGTGTATATAAATGATACTAATAGTAAAAAAAGTATTACTTCCTCTGGATTTCTTCATAGTTAGGCGGAACTTTTCGGCACTGAGTTTTAGAAATTAATGTTGGGTGAGAGATAAAAAAGTAAGAGAGAGAAAAAAGTAGAGAGAATAAAATATAAAGTGAATAAAGTAGAGAGAAGAAAGGAAGAGAGAGTAAGTAAGAAAGAAAAAAAAGTTACTACCATATATAGAAATGACTCAACTATGAAGAAACTTTCTAAAATGGAAAAATGACTCAACTATGAAAAAACAGAGGGAGGAGTAATTAATAAAAAGCACCAAGGTGAAACATGTACTACTATATTCAGAGATATTCATAAAATGCAGCAGAGATATTCATAAATTATTTTTATTGAATTGTATTCCTTTTTTGGATATCCCAACTAAATTGAGTCATTTTATTTTATAATAGATCACAAAACATCCAGTCACGCTTAGTATTATTCAAACACCTATACTTTTTCTTTCTCTTCATCTATCATATTTTATTCATCTCTTCTACTTTTCAATACAATTTCTTAATCTTTATGCCCAAAAGTTTTGACTGAATTTAGTTAGGACAGAGAAAGTACTACTCCCTCCGTCCCGGCTAAGATGACACATTGCTTAGTCGGCACGGGATTTTAGGAACTATTGGTTAAAGTGTTTAATTGGAGAGAAAGAAAGTGTGTGTAAGTATTAAAGTAGAGAGATAAAGAAAGATGAATATTTTAATAGGAGTGAGAAAAAGTGGTTGAGTGTATTAATTGGAGAGAGAAAGTTACCAAAAAAGGAAATGTGTTATCTTAGTTGGAACAAACTAAAAAGGAAAACGTGTCATCTTAAGCGGGACGGAGGGAGTAGTTATCATCAACATGTTAAAGTAGATGAGTTGAAAATCAATGTGTAGCTATATAGTAATCATATATGGATATAAAGGAAAAATCAAATGATGCACACCCAATTTGATTCAACGATTTATGGAATTGATACTACTAAAAGACTAGCCACTTGCCAGCCAACTCTGAGCTTGCTACTCAAATTTGTTAGTACTAGTATAGAATATTGGGCAATCACACAGGTCAATAAAATACAATCTTGGTCAACTTCGGATATTTCAAAATGTCATCAAATGCAACTTGTGCATGGCTTTGTTTAGGCTTCGAGGAAATTCGGAAATCTCAATATTTCAGAGTTCTTTTTTAAAATATTTATGGAAATAAGTTTTACGTATTTTAAATGGATTACATAGGAGCTTAGAATTTGATATTAAAAGCTCTCTGAGGACTCCGGAATTTTAAATAAGTTTTTTATATATTGTTAAAATAAAAAGGCTTTAGTTAGTTAGTATATTTAAATGCATTGCATTCGCTATTTGAATCAAGAAAAGGTCTTTTATGTTTGCACGCTTATGATTATCAATTTAAATAGTACGGATTTATTACTCCGTTTAAGTTTTTCAATATTAAATTAGGCTAATTTCAAGTGGCTCCGCGCGTAGAAGAATTCATTTTTGTCATTTTCATGCCGCTTTTTTTTTTTGTACACATTTTTGTCATTTTGGCTCCGCTTTTTTCGTTTTCATTTTTGTCATTTTTTTACACATTTTTTACATTCAGCGTTATTTTCTTGATTGCCATTATCCTCCTCATTAGAGATTGACACGCATTTCAAATTAATTTTGTTTAACTAGTCTGTCACATTTATTAACAAGATATTCTATACTCCTATTACAATTTCTTTTTTATATGTTTTAAATTTATATGCTGTACTATTACAGACGTCAAATCACTTTACATACATTAAAAAAGATACTCCAGTAATCCATCCGCGAACACCAAATGATACAATCTTTTGTCTACAGGAGAGATCTATAATAATAAATAATAATCCTAATAAAATCTAAGTATACATAATAATCACTAGTTCCATGATTATTGTTAGAGGAGGCTACATTTGTATTTTTGAGACTGAAACAAAGGTATACGTTCCAAAATTTGTGATTTTAATCAATATGCTCTTAAGCTCATGATGGCGCCCACGATATTGTCCTAAGCTCGTGACAGTTGATTGCTATTGATTTTACATGAAATTTATGCATTATAAATAGTAGTAGTATGTTATACCATGTGATTGTTATTATTATGATGATTGTAAGTATTCGGTGGTGCACGGCCGAACTCCACATTAATATATTATTGTCTGATTGGGCAATGTCCTCACAGTTTTATCTCTTGGGGTACTCTCCAAAAAACCTTATACTAATGGAGTTGGTAGCTCATATATATTGTGCTTACAATTCTTACTCATTCTTCAACGTGAGATATAGTTTGCACCCGATTAAACCTTCCCACAAACCAAGACTAGACCAAGACAACACGTGTCTCAAGATCCGGTCGAGCTCACACATTTGATAAAAAAAATGCATTATTATGAATTATGATTATATACTTTTCTAATTCACGCGTATGGATGGCAAAAGACAAGTTAAAGTCTTGCTATGATTTGTTAGTTTTTGATCTTGTATACACTATAAATACACTGCACCGTATAGAGCATGTATATTTCATCCAATCACGATCAACAATCATCAAATTTCTCAGAATGATCAACACAAATATACAAGTGATTATTATCGAATATCATTCGATCTTCTAGAGACACAAGAAAATTATATTCAATCTTCTGTATGAAAATTGTAAATGAGAAATCTATGGATACAAATAACATATCTATAAAAAAAAAATTAATTGTATGTTGGGTTAAAAAAATTTCTATCGTGTGAGGTTCTATAATAGTACTAGTATGTTACAAAACTATGCGCTTTTGATTTTGTCACGTGCTGAAAGAACTATATATGTTCTTCATTTCCCGATTAGTTTTACTTATGTGCACATTTATCCATCTGTGCTCCGCTATGATTCCATTCTTTGTGGGGTTTGTTACGAAAAACTTGTTTTTATTCATTTATTTGTCTTGTGTATATCAATCTAGCATTTCATTTCTCCTGGTGAGATATCATTTTAAATGAGTCATTCTCTCATACTGCACACGCGCAAGGCAAATTAGTATTTGTGTACGTGTGAGAAATTGTTTTTAGCCCTTATATGTATAGAATAGTTATGAATGGAGTTGAGAATAAGAGAGAGGTTTAAGTTAATTAAAAAATTAATATAACATACACTGATAAGGTTTTCCTACAATTGTCCTAAGATTAATGTTGTTGCATGCTACATCCAAAAGAGTGTTGCTGGAATGGAACTACATCCAAGACACTGAAATGGAGCTCCATAATGTAATCTAGACTGGTGCGATTGGTTACATAAATCTGGTTATTACTCATCATCCTGGCAGAAACACATAATCGTTTATCATCACTCACTCATCACTAACCTAGTTCAAAGAACTAAATTTTCTAAGGCAAAAACTCATTTAATTTTATTCATGGCAACAAAAAAGGTATGGAATCGATCCACTTAATTATTCCTCATTTTCCTCGCTTATTTCCTCCAAAGATCTGCCTTTGGCCTCGGGCACCAAGAAAGTAAACAACATCCCACATAAATTGACTACACCCAAAACAATCAACGAATTTTTCACCCCAATTCCCGGACGATAGCCAGGATCTTTGGGTCTTGGCTCTGTGCTAGCAATTGAAACCCAAACGCCCCAATGATCGCCCCAAATTTCCCGGCTGCAGCCGAGATCCCATGCCGTAGATCGGAACCTCGCAGGAAATCTCGGCGGGGACTACAACATGAAATGTCATCAGGATTCTAATTTCTAACCAAACCACAAAATTCTTGTCATCATTCATAGACCAATCGTTACCATTTTTTATATGTAAAAAAACGAATAAACAAACTAAACAGGCAAAATTGCACTCAGAAACATTGCATGATAATCACATAAATGTAATAAGAGCAAACGAATATTAATCCGGAACATATTTCGTAATAATAATAATCAGATCATGTATAACGTACGACAGAATGTGTGTAAAACTTTCGTGTTCACACAGAGAGTGTGTTTAGCAATTTAAAAAAAAATAAAATTTGGAAATGATCAAGCTTTGTGGAGCTGAAGTAGGGAAAGATATATTTATATGGGGATGGATACGGTTACTAGCTGGGATTCTGACCAGTATAGCTCAATTAGTTCCACTTTCATAGATTTAGTTTCTTTAATTTTACAAATTATTTTTATAAAAATTGGACTTATTTACATTCTTTTGAAGAAGATGCGCGCGACCTGTGAATTTTTGTTTGTTACAACAATGATTTCCAAATTTCGAAGCTTGAGATCAAGGTTTATTCGGGGAGTAATATTTGGTACGTGGATTGAGAAGGCACCGAAGGTGAGAAGTCATCGAATGGATCATCTCTCTGAAGATGAAATCGGATATATATCAACTGAGAGGTTGTAACCAAAAGCATTTAGTAGAAGTTAACAATAAGCTCAGTTGTTACTTGTTAAGTAGTAGGAGACAAATGGATGTATATAAAGAGTGTAAATGCTGAGATGTTTCTCAATAATGAATTGAATACAATGCAGTTTTATCATACCTATTCTCTCGCAACTCATCTCTCTCGCACACACGAGTCCACGACATAATCTATGCAGTTGTATGTAGTCAAAGATGGAATATTCTATTCTTGTTAAATTAGTTGACAAGTTTAGGAGTATAGGATAGTTAAAGTTTAGTATTCAATCCACAGCTAAAGACCCATCTTATACCATTAGATCTTAAAATGAATGAATGAGATTAAAGCTCACTCACTTCAATAAATAGTACTCCTTCATATCACTCAAGATAGCCACATTCTTGAGTGGCATGAAGTTTTAGGTAGAATAGTGGTTTGTGATAAAGTAACGTGGAAAAAATGATTGAATATTTTAATGAAGAATAGAAAGTAGACATCTTGAATTAGACAAACTAAAAAGAAAATGTGGACAATCTTAAATGGGACGGAGGAGTAGATAAAATATCAAAAGGGTAGAAATATAACATAATAGTTTATAGTTTTTTATATCAACATATTGTATTATCAATATCAACATAGAGGCATGAGAATTTCAATACAACTATCCGAAAATATCAACACAATTATTGATATTTTGTACATGCATTATATTAAAATTTTTTGATGCATTTATTGATATAAAATCTGCTTATCAACATATACAAAACTTGAAATAAAGAGTATAATCCGCGTCAGAGCTAGGGTTAGAACCCACAAAATCCCGACGCAACCGACTGTCCTTGTTCGGTGTCAAGCGGACGTGAATCGCTCGTTCCAGAACTACCAGTAGCCGAGACCTTCCTCCTCCTTGCATATGATTCCTCATGGCAATCAACAATAATCGGTCGGAATCGATCGGCTTTGGTCGGAACTAGGGTTCTTCTTAGAGAGTGACGAGAGAAAAGATAGAAAAGAGAGAGTGGCGAGAGAGAAGAAAGAAAAGAGAGAGATTGACGTTTGAATTCTAGATTTTCAAAATATTAGTGTAAATTGGGGTTTGATGTTTCATATTCAAAACATTAACAAAATTGAATTATTTAGCAAAATAATTAACATAATATTAACCAACTAATAATCTCAGATTAAGTCTAATCGGGTCAACCATGGGCTAAATAATGGTTGACCGTAAAAAATGACGGAAAAGATAGCATTTTCGTATGTTTGGACTTGAATTTCAAAAAGTGAATGTTCTGGACCAAAATCGTAAATCGACCATATGTTTAGGACCAAAATAGTACTATACTCTTTTTTATATCAACATATTGTATTATCAATATCAACATAGTGGCATGAGAATTTCAATACAACTATCCGAAAATATCAACACAATTATTGATATTTTGTAAATGCATTATATTGAAATTTATTGATATAAAATATGCTTATCAACATATACGAAACTTGAAATAAAAATTATAAATTTCATCATTCGATCATCATCGGAACATATAAATTGAGATCTCGTTAGAAGCCTTATGAAATTACTTTTAATTTAATATATTTTTGTATGAAAATATAATTTAAATTGAGAGAGGTACGTAGATTTAAATTTTTATGATGAGTTGATGAGAGAAAAAGTGGTTAGTCTTAACTATCATAGAATTGATATTAATACCCTTTAAGTTTATTTAAATTTTTTTCTTAATTTTAAATAAAAATCACTTGACATTATTTCAACCATTAGATCTTCTAATCTAATGGCTAAAATTTGGTTTTAAATTTGAAATAGTTAGCAATTGATCACAAGAGACCCTTGAGTATATATAAACTATTATTGGTTGAGTTCATTCGGTGATATCCAATAAATTTAGAACAATATTAAGAAAATTAGCATGTCTAAAATGAGAAATATGCTATTATTAATAATTAATTATTTAATTACATTAAAAATTATTAATCATATAAGGTGGGTCGGGCCTAGGCTGGGTTTGGGCCGGGCATCAGATGGTTCTAGGCTCGGCCCAAGCTTGAGTTTAAAATGGCCCAATTGGAGTCTTCTTCAACCAATGAGCCCAGTCCAAGCCCATTCCATTTTACTGATGGGCTGGGCCTAGACGGAGCTCAAAGAGCATACTTCCATATGAAAGTATATTTGCATTTTAAAATTTTAAAATTTTTCATTTATAATTTTCTAGTAGTTATTTGTGCTATAAGAATAATTATTGACGGGGGTAAATGTAGTACCGAAATATACTGCTCCAATTTCTATTAGTTCAAATGCTATTAGGGAGAGGATCCTACGATTTCAATAAAAATCGGTGTATTGTTGTTAAATATCTCTAGATATAAAGTATAAATAAAATTTTAATAAAAGCACATCCCCAAAGATTCTCAACTTGAAGTGTGGTCTCAGGATGGGTGGCCAGTTTTGAAATTTCGAAAAGATCATAGGGACAGAGTGTCCTCTTCTATGTGCCTGCGCAGTCAATTTGGATATTAGAAATAAAATTGATTTTTAAGGCTTTGTATCCGATTTGGAGATCGAGAAGAGACTTATCTTATGGTGCTTAAGAGTTTCGATTAGAGGTTGGTGATCCAATTTTTAGCTCTCTCCGGGTGAAACGCCTAATGAGTTGGTTGCATTAAATAGAAAGTGGGCAAGAGATTTGAAGACATTAGACATAGAGTCAGAATGTCTGAACTTGATAGACCTTGTATCTAGTTTTTACTGTCTCTTCCCTCGTTTCGGCTTTCACTTTGCTTTTTGTCTTTTATCTTTGCTTTTAGGAGCGTTGTTGAATCTGAGGTTGTTTCTGCATTTTTGGTTGATTGGGCTAGTGCACAGATTTTTTTTATGGTTGATGACGTGTTTGGTTGGTGATTTATCGAGTAGTTCTCGTGCTATTGGCCGATTAATTTTTTGTGAATTTTTGTGTTAGACTTGTTTGCTTATCTTTATTTTTTCACTTCAACTTTTATTTTTATACCAAAAAAAATGTGGCAGTAGCTAGAAGCTACAAGTTCCGTGTGTCCCACTGAAGCTGAAGCGATGCACAACCTTAGAGCATCCGCAATGGTTAATAGGCCAGCCATAGGCCAACCATTCTCTCCTCTGCCACGTCAGCAACACTAAAAAAACCACCTGCCACGTTAGATTTAGGCCAGCCATAGGCCAGCCGCAATAAAAACAATTCAAAATATACTACATTTACGGAATTAAAATTGCGATATACGGAATTAAATTTACGACACATATACGGGAAAAATAATCCATTCCATTAAAAAAAAAGTACAAAGATTTTAAAAAAAAAGTACATGATTTTTTTTTTTAAAAAAAAGGGCTTCAACACCCGAGCCCCGCCACTCTCTACTCCTAATCGCCGTCGCCGTCGCCCTCCTCGTGGCCGTCGCCACCGCCGCTGCCGCCACCCGTGGTATCTGAGCCCACGTCGGAACCCCCCAGCCTCCTCGTCGCGATCTCTAAATCAGCACGCATGCTCTCGAGCATCTCGAAAAGAATCCTCTTCTCCGTGGGGTCAGTGGCGTTCTTCCACTCTCGGAAGACCTGTAACATCTGAGCCCGCGTTTGGTTACGCGAATGGAGAGTGTACGCGAGTGGGGCGGCTGGGAGGGCGGAGGACTGGACCTCGCGGGGCGATAGGGGGGATCCGCCCCTCGCAGCCCGCTGCGCCCGCTTCTGTCCAACCGGGCGGGGGCGACCAGTAAATGAAGGAGGGGATGGAAACTCCTCAGCATCCGGGGGGAGGTCGTGGGATCCGCCGCTGCTGCCGCTGTAGTCGCCGCTATAGTTAAGTCGCTGCTTCTTCGGCCACCCAGCGTCGCACCCCGCCCGGAACTTCTCCGAGTCCTTCAGCAACAAGAAGCACTCCCAGAAGGTGAACTCCTTATACTTCCCCTCCAAGGGGAACTGACTCGCGGCTATCCTCCGGGCGTCGTCCTCAGTCTGCCCACTTTTGAGCTGACGGAGGGCGTTGGCGTACAAATTCGCAAAACGGCCCACTGCGGCCCTGGTGCGTTCCCACCCCTTCCGGACCTCCTCGTTGCTGAAGTCCTTCCCGTGCGGGCAGTGCCTCTTATAGGCAGCACTGATCTTCGCCCACATGTTGACGACCCGCTGGTTGTTCGCAACCAGTGGATCGTCGCACACCTCCAACCACCCCTTGGCCACCCCGGCGTACTCATCCTCCGTCCACTTCCTCCGGCCAGGGGCAGAAGGTCATCGCCAGAGAACTGCGTCTCCACTGGGGTCGACGTGTGAGACGAAGCCGTCAAAAAATCAAGCGAGGGCCGATATACCGCGTCCCCTCCCGGTGACCCCTGCACCCCCCCGGCATCCCGGGATACATGCCGTGCAGCATCCCCCCCGGCATCCCCCCCTGCCACATCATCCCCATCATCTGCTGCAACATCATCTGCTGCTGCATCTGGGGCATACCCCCCCACCCGGGCGCTGACTGCCCGCCGCTCCCCTGCCCGCCGCCCGGCATCCCCCACGGCATACCCCCCTGGTTCCCCCCCATCGCCCCCCCCCCCCGGCGCACCAGCCATCATCCCCATCATCTGATTCCAAGGGATGTTAAATCCCGGGCCCATCTGCCCCCATCCAGATCCAACGGGTACTGTGGGAGTCTGAGAGCCGCTCGTCGCCGGACTGGACTCGTTGTTGTGATCCATCACTCGATGATGCTCTTGAACAGAAAGTTAGAGAGAGAGAAAACTCGTTAAAACAAGTGGTGCAAATGAAAATGAAACGAAAATCGCGTTTATATATGATTTAAAAAAAAAAAAAAACGAAAATCGGCGCTGGCCGATCGGGCCTCTGCAATGGCGACTAGTCGATCGGCCAGCGGATCGGCTAGCGACGAGCGATCGGCCAGCCCACGCCGATGCGCTCGCCGATTGCAATGGTTCGGCTAGCCGATCGGCTAGCGCGACGAATCGGCTAGCCGGTCGCTAGCCGACCATTGCGGATGCTCTTATGCCAATTTAGAGATTTAATTTTTCTACTGAAGAGCATCCGCAATGGTCGGTAAGCCAGCCATAGGCCAGCCATTCTCTCCTCTGCCACGTCAGCAACACTAAAAAAACCACCTGCCACGTCAGATTTAGGCCAGTCATAGGCCAGCCATAGGCCAGCCGCAATAAAAACAATTCAAAATATACTACATTTACGGAATTAAAATTACGATTAA
Organism: Salvia hispanica; assembly: GCF_029641045.1. Classification (NCBI taxonomy): domain Eukaryota; kingdom Viridiplantae; phylum Streptophyta; class Magnoliopsida; order Lamiales; family Lamiaceae; genus Salvia; species Salvia hispanica. The sequence continues at coordinate 17,617,909 of NC_142697.1, forward strand.
AATACGAAATTAAATTTAGACACGTGTACGGGAAAATTCATTAATTGCATTTTAAAAAGTTACATAGATAAAAAAAAAGTACATGCATAATAAAGAAAAAAAACTATCGTCGTGCAGTCCTCCGTGCCCACAACTCTTCAATTATATCCTTTTGGAGTTGAATATGAGCATCCACTTGGCGCATGCTGGCAAATTCCTTGAGTCGGCCGGCTTCATCGAGGGGTACCCCCTGTCGCACACTAGGGGTGGCCGTTCCGTGGCTTGGACCGGCTTCATCGTCACTGACCCAACTAGTCAGTTGTACGCCTTCGTCTTCGACGATCATGTTGTGCAGGATAATGCAGGCGTACATTATCTCGGAAACGCATCCGACATCCCACAAACGCGTTGGGCCCTTGATTGCCGCCCATCGAGACTGGAGCACACCAAATGCGCGCTCCACGTCCTTGCGCGCCGACTCCTGTCGTTGCGCAAAGTAGGCCTTCTTTTCATCACTTGTTTGTCGGATCGTTTTCACAAAGACCGGCCAACGAGGGTATATCACATCCGCCAAGTAGTAGCCCATATCATGCCGGTTGCCGTTGGCCACGAATGAGACGGCTGGACCGACGCCCTGGCACTTCTCGTTGAAGAGGGGAGACGAGTTCAGGACGTTGAGGTCGTTGTTCGACCCGGTTACCCCAAAATACGCATGCCAGATCCACAGCCGGTAATCAGCTACGGCCTCGAGGATTATCGTGGGGTTCTTTGACTTGTAGCCGGTCGTGTAGGCCCCCTTCCAGGCAGTCGGACAGTTCTTCCACTCCCAATGCATACAGTCTATGCTGCCTAACATCCCGGGGAACCCATGCTTCTCCCCGTGCATCTGCATCAAATTCTGACAATCTTCGGGAGTAGGGCTTCGAAGGTACTGCTCACCGAAAATGCTGATCACGCCCCCACAGAACTCCTTCAGACATTTCAGGGCTGACGACTCACCGATGTGGAGGTACTCATCCCACATGTCTGCCGCGCCTCCGTAGGCCAACTGCCTGATTGCCGCCGTGCACTTTTGGATAGGGGTATGGCCGGGTCTGCCAGCCGCATCGTGCCTGAAGCGGAAACACATATATTGACGCTCCAATGCCCTAACGATGCGCATAAACAACTCCCTGCGCATTCTGAAACGCCGCCGGAACATGTTGGCGGGAAACCGCGGGTACTCTGCAAAGTAGTCCTCGTACAGCCGCTGATGTGCAGCTACGTGATCCCGATCAATCACTGCTCGGTGGTGGACAACTGGTGGAGGAGGGCGAGGTATCGCCTGCTGTTCCACCATACGCATGTACCGCTCCATCCCGCGGTTCATGTAGGCCTCCATAGCCTCGTTCATCCTCCGTTCGTACTCCTCAGGATCCCCACCACTACCGCTACCGCTACCACCCGCGTGATCCATCGCTCGATGATGCTCTTGAACAGAAAGTTAGAGAGAGAGAAAACTCGTTAAAACAAGTGGTGCAAATGAAAATGAAACGAAAATCGCGTTTATATAGGTTTTAAAAAAAAAAAAAAAAATCGGAAAACACCGCTAGCCGATCGCTAGCCGATCGGGCCCTTGCAATGGCGGCTAGCCGATCGGCCAGCGGATCGGCTAGCGACGAGCGATCGGCCAGCCCACGCCGATGCGCTCGCCGATTTCGCGCTGGCCGGTCGCAATGGTTCGGCTAGCCAATCGGCTAGCGCGACGAATCGGCTAGCCGGTTGCTAGCCGACCATTGCGGATGCTCGAAATAGGCGAAAATTAGGTAACAGTAGCTCAAAGAGCCGGTCCTGACTCAGGAAAGATGAGGATCGTCTTCAAATCTACTTTATTTCATTTGTCAGAATTTGAATTCGAGAGTAGTCAGAAATGCAGAATAAAAGAAAAGGAGAGATATGAATTTGAATTTTATTTGTAAACTTGTTTTTAAGTAATTTAAAATGTTGATAGAAGCTTTTGTCTAATACATACTCCTAGATCCTAGTACTTAATTAAAATTGGAGTAATATTATTATTATACAAAAGATCCTAACATACATGGTCTTTGTTTTTTATATCTCTCCTAACTACTTTATTAATTACTATGTATTAAAATTTGTAACTTTTAAAAAATCTCTATTTTTATAAGATGGAAGAAGTAAAATACTAGTACTAATTCACATCTCTTAATTTTTCTAGTTTACTCACTTTTTTGCAATTGACCTTAATTTTGCACAACACCAATCGTGGTCTATTATTATTCTTTAATAATTAACATTGATAACAAAAAAAAAAAATGGTATTTTCGTATTTTCAAACTTTACTAAATAACTTTTATTAAAACCTTGTATCATACCAAGGTAGGGGCGCATTATGGTCTATGGCCAATAAGTGAAGTTCTGTTAAAAATCAAAACATATCTCAGCCATTGGATTCTTAGATTGAATGGTTGTGATAAACTACATTATTAGCCCAAGATGCTACATTATCAGCAGAGCTACATTATTAGACAAAAATGCTACATTATTGTACTAAAATAGTACATTATTAGCTAAGTTACATTATTTGACTAATAATCTACATTGCTAGATGACACGTGACATTAATCTAACGGTTACATTACAAGATTCAATTACTGAGATTTGTTTTATTTTCTGACAGAATTTCAATTATTGATCTGATCACATCCCTACCAAGATATGTACTTTATTCTGCACTGAGTATTTTAAATTGCAACAGAAGAAGGAAATAGAGAATACCATAAAATATGAGATTGAGAGGAATAATTTTATTCTATCAACTCAAGTTTCTTTTTTTACAGAGTATTTTTTATATTTTTTTATACTGATTTAAATCTCTAACCTATTGATTAAACTATGCTTTAAAGTATCCTCGTCTAGGTAATAAAGTATGAGATTGAGAGGACCAATTTTATACCATCTAACTCTTTTAAGATGATGATAATAATTTTTTTATATACTGTATTTTTATTGTGATTTAAACCTCTAACCTATTTAATAAACTATTGAATGAACAGAAAATGTCTAAGTTGCAAAATAAATCAAGGTTATAATAAAGGGCATGAAATATTCTTAATATAACAAAAATAATTCATCGATATTATTCTTTTGAACTTAGGTGTTTTCTGAGAAAATGATATATAGTACTATTGAATTATGTTTATTTTATATTCTCAAACTAAAAAAAATGTTGAAATTATCGATAATGATGAATTAGTGTAAATTAAGGTGACATTTTGAATAATTTAAAATTTCTATCCATTATTTTACTTTTTCTTCATTTTACCTAATTATAATTCATTCCCACTTTAAGGGACAAATTTTACTCTAAATAACGTTTTCTAAATATTGAAACATCACTCTCTCTACTTTTTATCAACTATCTTACTTTATTCTCTCAATTTTACTTATAAAACAACACTATATAAAATCCACTTAGAGTGGAACGGAAGAAGTATCATTTTTCCAAAATGACTGTGAAAAAAGAAGTGTGTCAAATAGTATGAGACGGAGGGAGAAAATAAATACCTCCGTCCCAACTAAGTTGAATTGTAGTATTTTTTTTTGGGATGTTCCAACTAAGTTGATCATTTCCTTTTTTGGCAAAAAAAAAAACAAAACATCCAATCACTTTTAATTTATTCTAGAGTAAATGTCATTTTTGGTCCTAAACATATGACCGAAATACCAATTTGGTCAAAAACATTCACTTTTTGAAAAACAGGTCCATAACATATGAAATTCGTGTCATTTACGTCCATTTTTTACGGTGCCGTCAATAATTGACGGTCAACCGTCGATTAACACAATTTTGACCCGATTAAGCTTACTAAGTAGTATTATTTTTTCAGGATCGAATCATGAAATCACTGACTGTGGAATCCAATCATGATAATAAGCTACATGGTGTTGTTAAACGGATGGAAGACAAGGACCTTTCAAGCACTTGGAAGCAAATCACTGACTTTAAGGGCTTTAGAAAGGAAGTTCAAGAAGTGGCTATGAAAGGTATTCGGGTTAAAATTGGAGATGAAAACAAAACAAGCTTTTGGTTTGATCTCTGGTCGGGAGATGAGAATCTTAAAACCCGTTTCCCTAGACTGTTTATGCTCTCTACACAAAAACATGAGCTTGTTAAGGACATGGGAAGGTGGGAAAACATGGTGTTGAGCTGGACCTTTCAATGGAGAAGGAATTTGTTTGCCTGGGAAGAAGAATTACTTGGAGACCTTTTTTACTGCTGTGAATCACTCAAAGTTGAGGGAAAACACGAGGGATGTGAGAGTTTGGTCGAGTGATAGGTCTCCTTCCTTCTTGGTTTCTGACTTTGTTTTGCAGGTTAAAAAATCTACAGAGAATGAGAACTCAACAAGCGATCATTGCAGACTCGCATGGAGGAATGTTGCCCCACCTAGAGCACAACTTCAAGTTTGGTTCCTCCTACAAGGAAGGCTAAGCACAAAAGAGAGATTGGCCAGACTAGGAGCGGCCATGATCGAAGATGATCGATGTACATTGTGCAAGGAAGAACTAGAAACGATTGAGAACCTCTTCTTTTGCTGCAAGCGATCTAGCACCTATAGGTATTTTTGCTGCAATTGCTGGGGCCTTTCCTTTTGCCTTCCTAAAGAACCAAAGGTATGCCCCCTTCAAAAGATTTGACAAGAAGATGTGGATGTCCTTGTTTTATGTTATTGCATGGTCGATTTGGGATATTAGAAACAAAATAGTTTTCCAGAACTTCAAACCAAATTGGGAGTTTGAGAAGAGACGTCCTTTATGGCGAATGAGAATTTGGATTAAAGGTTGGTGCCCGGATTTCCCCTTTGTGCCAGGTCTAGTGATGGATAGCTTGGATGAGATTAGGAGCTGGATGAGGGCACGAAACACACTATAAGGTTTGCTCGTGGGTTTGCGATGACAGGTAGACCTTTTGCTTCGGGTTAGTGTCTGTTTTGGCTGCGAGGGCTTTGATGTTGTTATTTGTGGCTTTTCTTTTGTTGTTATAGCTTTGTTGGGGGTCTTTTGATCTTCGTGTCTCAATGCTAGCCCTTCAGATGGCTTGAACATTTTTCTATTTATCAAAAAAAATATAATTAAAATAGAAATAAAGTAAAATAGAAAAAATAATAACATAGACGATAATATTTTCTATATTATTCTATTTTATTTTACTTTCTCATTGTTTAACTACTACTTATTGTATTATTTTAATGAAAATAAGTGCTCAAAAGAAATATATGGCTTTAGTTGGGACAGAGGAAATTTACTCCATCTCATAATTCAGAAATATAATAAAAAAATTGTAGTAGCTTACCTTGACCGCCTATGACCAAAAAGCTTAATGGCGACGCCAGCTTTGACTTAAAATGACCAATAGCCCAGTTGCGTTTTCTACCACTTGTTTACTGACGGAATACTATTTTCATCAACAGAGTGAATATAATAAAAAAGAAAAAAATATGAATAAAGTAGTCGAGAAAAATAATAAATGAATACACTTTTTCATTGTTAGTAGTATTTCATAATACTAATGGCGATTGGACAAAAAGCAAGATATGAGACTATATTTTTATGAATGAATGGAGGATAATATATTTTGTATACAGACAATAGTTTTATTTCGCTTTCTCCATTAAAATTCATTTCTATCTATATTTATCATACAAATATCCGGAATAACTCTATATGATCTATCGGTTCAACAATTTTTCTCTCTCTTATATTTCCTCTATTCACAAAATATAATCTCATCTTTTCATTTTTATCTGTCCATCAAAATTAGTCTCATACTTAAAATTAAAACATACTCTCAATTTCTTATTCACTTTTTCCATTTTCTAATTTTCTCTCTTAATTTATCTACTACTCCCTTGATTTGCAAATAGGCACAATTAGGAGTCCCGGTTCATTTATACTATAAATGATAATAGACTCCACATTCTACTAACTCATTCTACTCACATTTATTTAAAACTAATAAATAGTACAAGTGATACTCATATACCACTAAAAATTTTCCATTCACTTTTCTCAACATTTCTTAAACCCGTTCCAGAAAGAAATGAGACTAGGGGTGAGCATTCGTGTTTCGGTTCAGTTTTTTGCCAAAATCGAACCAAACCCGAAAAACCGAATTTAGTTCAAAACCCAAAGCGAACCGAACCCGAAAAACAGAAAAACCGAAACAGAAAAACCGAAAACCGAACTTCAAAAACCGAACAAAACCGAAAAAACCAAAATTTAAAAAAAAAATAAAAAAATCAAAAAAAAATTGGTGTATATATTAAAATATATATATATATATATATATTATTTTATTTTATTTTATTTTATATATACTAATAGAATATAAATATATATAATATAAAATTAATAGAATATATGTCAAAGTAAACAGAAGAATTCCATTTCCTATTGATTAATTCACCAGGAAATGGAATTGGGGAATTTTTTTTGAAATGGAAGGATATATATATATATATATATATATATATATATATATATGATATAATATATTAAATTAGAATAAATATATATAATATTATATTTAAAATATAATTCGGTTTTTCGGTTTTTTTTTTTTCACACGAACCGGATCGAACCGAAAAACGAATTTTTTGTATTTTTAAAACTGAACCGAACCTAAAAACCGAAAAAATCGAACCGAATTTAAAATTTTCGTTTTGGTTCTGTTTGGATATTCGGTTTTCGGTTTTTTTGCTCACCCCTAAATGAGACTCTTATTTGTGGATGGATGGAGTATCTCTTTGTTGCTCATATTTATCAATTTCGTATTAAAACTCGTTTCATCCACCAATATGACTATTTTTTATTATCGGATTGTGTATATCACTTCTTCTGTTTCTTTAATAGTATACTTTAGCAATTACACATGTTATTATTATTTTCGTGAATGAAGAGAGTATTAATTATTTATATTTATTACTCCCTCGTCTATCATTTAAAGAGCCATTTTTACTCCTAAATGGACATGGTATTAATTATCTATATTTATTCTCAAATTAACTTTGAAAAGAAAAAGAGAAAGTTTGTGAAACACAAACTTTGTCCTACAATTTTGTCTATGACAAGTTTTTCTCTTTAATGACTTAATTTCTATTTTTTTATTAATAATAATTTAACTATTTTTTTATTTTGACTTCTTTTTTTTCATCTTTATATTAAATTTTATAGTATTATTTACTACTTCCAACAAACTTATTTCGTTTCAAATTTCAACTGGAATGACCTAAGCCGCAAGAAAAATTGTAAATGATCCCATTGACCTAAATGACTGAATTCCACTTTGCTGTATGGAGTATTTATTTTTTAACTCGAATGCCATTTTATGGTACTCTTTTCGTCCACAATTTAAAGAATTATTTTGTCATTTTGATTTATCCACGATTTATAGAATCATTTGTTTTATTTTTATTTTTAGTATGCGAACCCCATATTCTAAAGTAAATGATTCTATAAATCGTGGACTGTGTGTAAAAATTTAACAAATGAGTCTCACATTTCACGTCATCATGGCATGATGACATGGTGTATCCCATTAATTAAAAGTTGACAAATAGAAATAATAGATCTATATAAGGTATCTACTTCTTATAAATAGAATAACATTGTAAAATATAAAAACTTTACAAGTTACAATGTAAACTATTAATAAACATATATAATATTATATATCTATCTTTTTCTTATTATCTATTCACGGATTCTAGGTAATTTATTTAAAATTTGATTAGACTATTCTCTCTTTTATTAATTTGTTGGAGTATATACGTATTATGTATAGGAAAATTATGTATCTCAAAATCACAATATGTTAACGTAAATTAACAATTTTTCCATTTTGTATTTATACATGAAAAAAAATTAAAATCTAATGATAAATTAAATCATAATTAATTGTGTTAGTACTATAAGCACGAAATTAAAAATATTTTATATAATTTTATTTTATCATTACACGGAAATTTTTTTACTTAGTACAGTATGTATCTCAAATAATCACAATACATTAACCTAAATTTAATTAGTACTTTTTCATTTTATATGTATATTTAAAAAAAATACAAATTAAAATATAATAATAAACTAGGTAAATCATAATTAATCGTATTAGTACTATAGGCATGAAATTGAAAATATTTATTTAATTTTGTTTTATCATTACAAATTAAAATAAAAAATACGTGGTGTATATAAATTAGTCTTACAGTGATGTGAATAGATAATGAAAAAAATGAAATATATTACTATTATTATTATTATTGTATGTATTAATAGTTTATATTGTTGTAATTTGGAAAGTTTTTGAATTTGAGGATTTCAGTCTATTTATAAGAACTAAATACTTTAGTTTAATTTATATATTTTTACTACTTCCATTTGTCAACTCCACATCATCATGCAATGTGGTGTGTCTAGTCCAAAGAGAGTTACTCCACCTTTTTGTAAATTTATTATTTACATGCAAAGTGTGAATACAAGAAAGAAAGAAAAGGGAGCATGTAATAATTCAATTCGTGGGCTTATATTCAGAAATATACTATAATTCCGTCTGAAATTTATTCTACTTCCAGTCAATATTCTTTCTAAAATCGAAGAATTCAAACCGCCACGTCTGACCTAAATAATTGTTAATTCAGTACCACTGTGTATAATGTATAAATATGGTATTTGCATGGCCAATACAAATCTAACTTCTCTTGCATTCATAAAATTGTCAGCACAAATATAAATAGATACTAAATGGAAGGCGGGCACAAGTACCGCGGCGTCCGGCAGCGGCCGTGGGGGAAGTTCGCGGCGGAGATACGCGACCCCAACCGGAACGGCGCGCGCATGTGGCTGGGCACCTTTGAGTCGGCGGAGGAGGCGGCGCGGGCCTACGATAGGGCCGCGTATGCGCTGAGAGGTCGTCAGGCCATTCTCAACTTCCCCAACGACGGCCACTACGCCTCCCCCGCCCCAGCTGCTTCGTCTCATCACGCCGAGTCCTCGTCTCGTTCCGCTGCAACGGAGGAGGAACGAGTGATCGAGCTAGAGTATTTTGATAATGACTTGCTGGAGGATCTTCTTCAAACAAAGACCCGAGGGCAGGATAGATCTAAGTAGTAGTAGTAATATTCATTTCATTACTCTCTTTTTTTTCTATTATATTTAATATGAAAGTTAGGTTGATGATCAGAAATGCAAAAAAAAAAAAATATGCTGTTCACTAAATCATAGTAGTACTCTACTAAATACAGTATGTAATTAGTATGTTTGCAATATTTCTTGCCTTACCTTTAATATGTTGTTATATATTAACCACAAGTTCGAATGGTTGAAGACAATTTCTGCTTCATAAGTTAGTGATTTATGGACTTAACTACACATGTTACGAATACTCCTTCAGTTATATACGCTGTTAATAAATAGTAAGTATCACTTTAAACTCTAAAGTATATCTACTTAATCATAAACGTATTAAACTATAAGAAGTTTTTAGTTAAACAACTACTTCTATAAAAAAAATACCATGCACCCATTTTTGGCCCCTGAAATTGCATGTAGTTCACCGTATGCCACTATGTAATTTATACTTGATGTCGCAGGTTTTATTAATACAAGTCGTTAATTAGTTTGATTTCATTGAATATTTCTCTAGTTCGAGACCATTCTTGATCAAATGTGCATATGCATACCTTATGATTTTAAAAAAGGTAATGATAAATGTACATACTAATCTTAACTGTAATAACAAGAACAAGAAGTGCACTACAAACTTCAAAGTTCAAACTACAAACAGTACTGATCGAAAAAATCTTGTCAAAAGCGCCTTTTGAATAAAATGTTGAAATTAATTGCTCAGTGACTAATTCCAAGAGTACACCTCCTTATGGCGATTATATTATATACACAATTCAACCCAAAAAAAGTGCAAACATTGTTTCTGGCCAAATAAGCCTTTTCAAGTATATATTGTTGCTAGTGACTGGTAAATGTGTTTGTTTCGATCATATGACAGTATAGAAAATAAAAGTGAGGATCTTCAAACCCTTTATCAAAAGTAGATCCAATCATAAAACGGCATATATATCAGACAACTAAGAGAAATTCTTAGTTGCATTTTTGTAGTTTTGTCAACATAAAAAATTCGACATTGTTCCATTTCTTGAAGTCATCGCTATCTCTGTCTTCAACTCCGAATCTACACTAAACTAGCATAATCTTGAATGTAACACTTTGATGATCCAATAAATCTATATAAGAGGCAACCATTAGCAAGTAGTAGTAGTCAACCACAAGCTGATTAAACTACACTTTACATCAATATACACGTGACATGTACTGATAATCGATAAAATGAGGCAGAGGGAGCTGCTAGAGTTCAGAACCCCACAACACCCTTCATTTGGCAGCAACAATTGGGGCGGGGCGTCACCTCTGCTTGCCCGGAACATTCCAAAGGAGGCTCTCGAGCAGCGCTATTTGAGGCTCAACACGAGCAGAGGACACGAGCAAGTCTTCCCGTCAGCGACAATTGAGGAAGTGATATTCAAATCTCAACCAAGTAAAACTATTAAAGATGAGATCTTCGCCTTTATGAAGGCCAACGAAGAAAATTACAACTATGGTGCTACCCATCGACGCAACAGAGGCCGCCTCTGGAGGTGGCGGCCGCGCAAACAGAGGGCATGCGCGACGCTAGGGAACCCGAGCTCCACGTGGCTGCCCAAATGGGACTCCAAGAATAGATGGCCTAATGGTTGGTGCTAGTTTTGGATTGTAGAGATTCTGATTTCGTGTTTATAAAGCATACACGAAAGCTACAGATGTTTATCCAGTTCTAATTTGTGCAAATAATTTAGTCATTGTTTTAACAACTTATGTTTTTTCTTGATGTAATTTCGTGGGAAAATGAAGTAATATATTGTACTTAGAGCTTAGTAATATGCACTAGACTAGTTAATAAGATTGGATGAGCCGATTGTTATTTATGCCAATATGGACTTTGGAATTTTCATGTTAACCACTTGCACAACATCATGATTCTTTTTTCTTTGGAAGCACTTGCCCCATTATAATTGTTGTTATTTGACCAAGAGAAAATTAGTCTCACTGCTCTTATAAGGTGTTTTTTAGAGGGCCAAGATCTTAATTAGCTAATGATAGAATTTACTTATTGTAGAATTATGAACATGCAAAATTAGCTAGACTGTGTACAACAACATTCGATGATGTTGGAAGATTTCATAATTTTTATGGGCCGAGCCCAATAATCATGCCCGTGGACAACCAAGAAGCCCGGAATAGGTTGTGTGAAATGACTAAAGCACCCCCGCATCTCCAAAGACAGCGAAACTACCGGAATCGAAGCGGTCGGAGCAGCAACGACTAACTTGCGCAATAACCGCCTCTTCCTCTATTCCCATTTCGCTCCAATTCACCCACGGCCTAAATGTCGAAAGCAAAGTTCTTCACCAGCATTGGTAGGTCATCTTCCTCGCGAATTTCGTTAATTTGGGATTGTGAAATTTGAAATGCATCTTCATTTTTTTGCGTTTCAGAATTTAGTAGGATTATACGATCGTTGAAGAAAGATGATTTGTACAAGAAATCCTCTTTCATCTTGAACCGTTTCCAGTGGTCGAAAGCGGATGGTGACAAGTTGGAAAATAAATTGGAGAATAATCCAGCGAGTTGTGACTCTGCGGCCAGCAATAGCAGCTCGTCGGACGACGAGCTCAGCGGCTACAATAACAAATGGAGTCCGGAAATTGCGTGGCGTAAAGCTCTCGAGCCCGCTTTGCAGTTGTATAAGTGGGCGGTTCCTACAGGTTTGTTTTTTTTTTCCAGCTGCAAACTTGTGGAATATTTTGTGTATATGATGGCTCAAAGTTGAGAGCTTGTTGCAATGACCTTCACTTGAGTCGTTGTTAGGAAAATAAAGTATGCAGTGTAGTTGGATTCTAGTAGGTTTGATTTGGTTGGTAGTTCTTATTTAGTGGTTCTTGTTGCATCAATTTGATGCAACTCGAACTATGTATGCGATGTATAAATTGGAATAAGAAGGATTGTAGAGTAATTGATATGAATTATATTGAAATGGATAGGATCATAGGAGTGGTACAATGCAATGAATTCATTCCCAAGCAATTCATAAACACAAATTTCATGAAAGAGTTACAACTTCCTTCTCCTTCCTCCTTATACTCTGCCTAATCGCTCAGCCTCTTCTGGCATACTCATCTAATCCTCACGATTTGAGTGCCTTCTAACCTCCACATAGCATGTAGTGATAGTTGCAGTTCCCGCGTAAATTCACCCCCTTCACTCAATTCCTGCTCTCTATCTTCCTCGGTTCCCCCTGAACCTCTTCTTACAACATGTGCATCACAAATCCTTGGTTCTCCTCTGATCCATTTCTTTTCTTGTAATTCTAGGGCCTGATCTAGTCACCCCATTACCCTTGGGAACTTTCTCAGTGTTCACAGCAGTTTTAGGTTGCTTATAATTCGAAGTAGTTACAGATAATGTTTATTATTAGAGCTATAAGCATTTGCATATTGATTGCTAGTCTGAGTAGTTCTAGGCTTATTATGAATATCTCTAATAGTTAATTCCTGCAACTTAGCTAACGCATATGCATCTGCTAAGGATTTTGGCCTAAACGCATTTGCTATTCATCTATTAACCCTGACAAGAAGAAGCTCAATGCCTGATCTTCTCTAATTCCAGTCCGCGGATATAATTCATCAAAAATATCTATGCAATGTTGCAGTGTACTAACCTAACCTATTTGGGGTTCCTCAAATCTGCGTACGGATCTTCATATGCATCCGCTCCAAATCGAGCTGCCAATGATTGCTCATATTCGCTCCAATCCTCATAGGTTTTATCCCTTACAAGCTCGTGCAACCTCGGTGCCACTGCAATGCTTTACCCTCAAGGTGCAATGCCGAAACTTGTACTCTATCCGTCACTTGTACATCGGTTTCCTCAAAGAAGTATTCTGCTCTCGTTAACCATCCATTGAACAAAACCTTCTTTGTCGAATGTTGGAAAGTCCAATCGCGTCGATTTCCCCCATTTGTTCTTCAGATTCAGGTTATTTAAGTCCCTGCCACTGTTGGTCGACGCTGGTGATGTTTCATCCGATGCCGTTCTGTCCTGATTCTGCAGGCTTATCGAATCGAATCGAGCCTCCATCCGCCCATCTTGAGCTCGGCTCTCTTGTCACAATTCTTGTGATTGCTTCTGAATCAATTCATGCCTTGGATTCAATTCCATTAACATCTTCCCACATGCTTCTCTAGCTCATATGACTGATTGTGATTGCGATCTCGTCAACATGGCCAAGGGGAGAGAGCTCTGAATATCAGTATTCAGTTGGTACAACTCTAACTATGCATGCGATGCATAAAATGGAATTCAGGATTATAGAGTAATGGATAGGAATTGTATTGAATGGATAGGAAGAATGATATGCAACGAATCTCTAGAATAATGCCCAAGCAATTTACACACACAGATTTCATGAATGAATCACAACTGCCTCCTCCTTCCTTCTTATACTATGTGTGATCGCTCTTTCCCCTTTCCTCGCTGTTTCTCATGGCTGTTATTTGGTTAACTCAACCATCAATTGCTGATGTGGCTAGTTAGTTAGCTAAGCTAACGTATTAACGTTCTATCGCGCTTTTATTTAATCCGCACTTCTCCTTTCTTCTCTCTTTCGTCGACTACATGCGCTCTCCAACGTCATTGCATGTTCCGTTCAATCAACATGCAATACCATTTCAGTGTGGAATCTAGCTACTCAGAATGCTGTTCTGTGAAAAGTTTGATTTTAGTGGCTATGTTAGTTGTGATTTTTTTGGTTATTTAAGAGCATCTAATTGAGTATGAAATAGAATGAATCGAATCTGTAACTCAGAATTTGGATTAGTGATTGATAATCGAGCGACAGCTAGAAGCAGCAGACTAAGATGAGGAATATATTCTGTATTTCTGTGAGTGGGGTCAAGAAGGGTTTAGAACAGAGGACAAAGGCCAATGTTTGAACCTTCCTAAAGTGATAATAGAACACTTCAATTTCTGTGTTTGATTTACTCTGGAAGGATAATGACAAGGCAATTTTTTTTTTTTTTTTAATTTGTTGATCTCTTTGGTAAGGATAAGGATCTTGTGTTTATTCTGCAGCAAGTGGAACTGAAAACAAACCACCGGCTACTGATAGAACTCTTGCGGAGATATTTACTAGTTTACAGCGGAGTAAGCTTGGACTGCAAGAGTGGAGTCTGAGCGATATTACTGTTGGCTTGTATCTCATCTATCTTCAGCAAGCATCCACGAATGTTGTGGAGGATGTGAAGGGTGAAATTATCACTTCAGAATCCATCGTGACTATCTATACCCTTCCCTTTTAAATTGGAAAATTGTAAACTAGGACTAGATATTCTCTTATTTAAATAAACCAAGATTCTCTTGTTATAATATTAAATGGAATTATCTGACAATCATTTTGGTGATTTAGGTTCAGGATCTTGTATACAACATAGAACTAGCAAAGGGCGCTTATAAAGACGATGCTGCTGCTCTAGCAAGGAATAGTATGCTCCGAGAAAAAAATGTTGTGAAGTTTGTCAAATATTCTAGCGTGTTGAGGCCTGGATATTATATTGGACTTGATATGCGGAAGAAACTTGTCATTTTTGGAATTCGTGGAACACACACCGCCTATGACCTTGTTACTGATATTATTACCACCGGCCATGAGGAGATCACATTTGAAGGCTATTCAACCCACTTTGGCACAGCTGAGGCTGCTCGTTGGTTTCTATACCATGAAATTAATACCATCAGAAATTGTCTGGAAAAGCATAAGGTGACCTTATCACGTTCTTTTTGTCTCTTTCTTTGCTGCTGGTCTTTCATGAATTTCAAGCCATTGTTGTGAGACTAATTGACAAACAGGGTTTTAGATTGAGGCTTGTTGGTCATTCCCTCGGAGGTGCTACTGCTTCTTTGCTTGCAATAATGCTTCGTAAAAAGTCCTTTAAGGAGCTTGGGTTCAGCCCTGATATAGTTACTGCAGTTACATATGGAACCTCTCCTTGTGTCTCCAAAGAACTTGCTGAAAGTTGTGCTGATTATGTTACCACGGTGGTGATGCAGGTTCTATGAGCTCTATCATTAAGTTTACTGTTTTATTTTTTAGTTATTATATCTGTTTTCCTCATTTTACATGTTTAGAATGAATTTTAGTCTATTGCAATCTGAAATTTCCATAATTTATTTTCTTCTATTTATGCAGGATGATATAATCCCAAGGCTTAGTGTTGCTTCTTTAAAAAGATTGAGGAATGAAATTGTCGAAACAGATTGGTAAGCAAACCACAACCTTTTCATATTGGCCATCGACTTGATTCCCTGAGATTAGGAAAAGCATGAACTTGTGTAAGAATCTGCAACATACCATGGATACTTTCTCGGTGTTCAGTATCTAGAAGATATAATAGCACAACAATGATTTTGGTTACAACAATATTAATTTGGATTTTACGCCTTCTCATGTTTTACCCTTCAATAATGATCCTTTTTGATTTGGTTGATCTGTAACCTTTGGTTTTTGGCAGGGTAAGTGTTTTAAGTAGAGAAGATTGGAGAGGTGTTATAGATGTGGTGACAAATGCAAAGCAAGTTGTAGCTTCAGTACAAGATGTTGCTAAAAAACTTGCTGAATATGCCAAGTTCAGAGGGGAGACAAAGTATCCGGGTATATCACTCCTCATCTATTTAGTGCTCAGTTTTTCAATTATGATAAGACCTCAGATTCAGAATCCTACATGGATTTTGCTAACTATCGCTCTACTAGGGATCACATCATACTCATCAGCTTGGTTACGATAACTGCATGTGTGCTTCAGTTTCTTCATGTAATTTTGGCGTAATAAGTTAATATGAAAAGGGCACCCATCCTTATTAAACCATTTGCTATACCAAATGCCAAAAATATCAACATGGTTCCATCACTATCATTTTGTGTATTGGTAGATAGCAATTTTCAAATGCTTTGTTGATGATGTAATAAATACTGTAGTACTGTGACGATTTCACAGAAATTCCCATGAAGGATGAAATTCCGACGGTTACAAGCGCTAGCCAAATCCCCAGTTCTCGCATCAAAAGCTCTGATCAACAAAATCTTGGGAAACCTGCAAGCACAGTGGCTGAGGAATTGTATGTTCCAGGCACAGTTTATTATTTAAAGAAGAATGTGGAAACTGAGAGCCACGACAGACACATCGAATATTTCACCTTGTTGAGAAGACAACCAGGTGAGCATTTTCAAAGGATACTGCTTTCCAGCAACCTAATTTCAGCCCACAAATGTGATAGCCATTTTTATGCTCTGAGGGATGTAATTAAAGGTATGCCTACTTCTTCGGATGATAAAACAATCAGTTAATAATCTTACAACTTTTATCATACTTTACATTACGATATTATCACTGGAAAATTAAATGAGTAGAAAAAATGGCAAATAATTGTAGTAGGCAGTTTGCTATACTGTGTGAAGATTTATGTTGATTATTCATGCATTACCTACTTGTTAAGGAGTACTACTTATTATCTATAGGGACTTCCCCTTGTTATCAAAGTATGGATTATACGGCCTAAAAAATAAATTTATTTACATTGATGTGATTATATGGATAAGCCACTAATGCTATATTAATGATAGATGTGGCAGGTAATTATTAGCTATTAGCAGTCACATCATTTCTAGTGCTTGTAGCATCCAAGAAAAATTAGAAATAGCACATTTTGTAGATATTCATTATGGTATAGTTATGTTATCACTCATTGTTTTCTGGTCGTGCTTACTAGATAGTTGAAGCTTTTCATTTAATATTTGGTGCTATGTAATGATAATTATGGGTTGACATTAGCTATAATCCATGTGAAAATTAAGGAGCCCTTCATCCAACTATTGATAGTGGGATCAATTTAACTTTAAAGTTCACAAATCATGCAAGAAAGAGAAACTGTAAAGTCCATCATATTGTCGAGTCATCTTAATGTGCATCGATATTCATTTACAAGCTCATTATCTATCTCAACTCTCAAGAAGGAAAAAATAGATAAGCAATTATTATAATAAAATAATTGATTTGTGCTTTCCGTTGATCACTAGCTTTAACAGATACTGTTAATCAACAGGAAAAGCACAGTTGCCTTTCTTTCTTTTGTAACGTTATGTCACAAAAAACATAATAATGAGTTGTACCCGCTAATTAACCATGATTTCGATGTATAATGAAAATGGAGTGTAAGGTGATCCACAAAATCTGCCGCATTTTACCACAATTTCCATTTCGTCATTTTTTTTATTCTTCTCAAGTATCATATATTTATTTAAATTAAGTAATATATGAAAATGAAATAAGTCATTTTATTCATCTCCTTATTACTTTCTTACACAATTATCATATATAGAATTAACAAATGATATTTTTTTCATCATGACATTGCTTTTCAATCATTATTTAATACACCACCGTCCAAAAAAAATAGTCCAATTTCTAAATACCACTAGTTTGAATGTGTAATTGGTAAAGTTTGAGAGAGAAGGGAAAAGTGGTGGAAGTAGTATTAGTGAAATGTAGAGTCCATATTATTAGTTGTTTTTCCTCATTTTGAATTGGTCTAATTTTAATGGACAACCTAAAATGGTAAAATTATATTTTTTAGACGAAGAGAATAAAAAATACTTCTTAGACTCAACATTTCACTCATATAGTATATAAAAATAACTCATTTCATAAACTTTTTCCATCCATTTTCCTTTACATTTAAAAAAAACTAGTTCTATTTATATTGAATAGTGAATTCTAATACCCTCCGATCCTATGCAAATAATCAGCTACTACTTCTTATTCTTCTTGTGCGTACCGTGTAAGTGAAGAACACTTTTGCTTGCTAATAAAAATATAGAATTGTGTTTTCTTTTTGTTTATCGCATAATGTCTACAATTGTGATTATATTTCTTATTGTCTTTAAAACATTATTTAATCTATTGGCTATAAAACTTTATGTATTTTATAATTCAAGTGCAAATTATTTCGAAAAACATTTTATTAAAAAAACGGAATTTATCAACGAACCACACACAATTAAATTTAGTTTTTGTGCTACTGAAAGTTTGAATCCACCTCCAAAAAAAAAAGAAATTAATTTTGTTGGATGATCACATTCTTCTGTCCCACAAGATTTACATCAATCCCTATTTTAAGGTTTGAACATTGAAGATTTGCCTACTTTTTCAAACTACTCCCTCCGTCCCAAGAAAGATGACCCCTTTCTTGGACGGCACGAGATTTTATGCAACTTTATTTTGTGTGTTAAGTGGAGAGAGTAAAGTAAGAGAGAGGGAATAAAGTAGAGATAAATGGGTTACTATTTTAAGCAATGGGTCATCTTGATTGAGACAAACTAAAAAGAAAAATGAGTCATCTTCAATGGGACGGAGGGAGTATATTTTAATTTTGTTTAAACAGTCTATTCATTTTCCAATAATAACTGCAAAAATCGAAAAGTAGAAATGTTTCATTGGAAATGAAGTTCCCTAGTGTTGCTGTCGTTTTCAGTAGTAGTCAAAGTTATCTCATTTCTGTTCCTGGGATCGAAAATTGTATGTCCCTAAAATTTATGCCCACTCTTCACTAGCTATATATATTTAGTTTAGTGCATGTGTCATATAGTTTGGTGACCATTTATAAAATTTATCCTAGTAACTTGGAGTACTATTAAAATAAAAGAACTATCTGCTTTTATGGATATAATAATGTTTTTTGTATTATTATATATTAAGTAGTATTTAGCAAGTAGGAGTATATTTTTTACATATTTTCAAGATGTCGGAATCATTGAATCATAGTTCGTGGATTGATTTAATAGTGAGTACACGACTTCTTGTTACAGTTCTAAATTTTGGGGTGAATCATTCAATCACGAGTATGAATGCAGTAATATTAATTAAGGGTATTAATGTCAATAATAAAAAAATAGTTATAACTTAACTTTTAAAAATATCTCTAAACTCTAAATAATTATAATTATCTCAATTTAAATTATTTTTTCACACAACATATATCAAATTAAAAATAATTTTATAAGAATTCCAACGGGATCTCAATTGCATATGTTTCGATGTCAAAATTTGAAAAAGAATTCATGAATTTTCGTATTTTTTTGACAAGCAGATAATGTCAACATAACAATCATAATATGTCAATATAATACATATACAATGTCAGTGCTAAATTGTGTTAACGTATTCAAGGTATCGTATTGATATTTTTTATACACTATATTGACAGTTTTTTCAAAACCCTAAATTTAGTGATTCTTCTTATCTTTTTAAATTTAAATAATAATAAAATAAAATTACACATGACAATATATAGATCACTAAATCTCTACAAATCTTATGGTTTTAAATTAGTTGTAATTAGCAATTAAGGAGTGAATTAGCAATTGATCACTCCCTCTAAATTTTTTTATATCTATCATTGATGTGATTCGTTTATTTATTATTATAGTAATGTTATCTAACATTATAAGATCATATGAATATGTATATACTCAAGTGTATAGGTACCATGCTGTCCATGCATGAGCTACGAGATTTCATATGAAAATGTGATTCAGAAATATATAAAACATATATGTGTTGGATGTTAGAAAAATACACTGCTAGTCTAGCATTGCAAAGCTAGACAAGATCAATCATCGTCACACGTGTGTTAGACGCACGTGTAAACTAATTGTTTATGCTAGCTCCACTAATAATTGTATATATATATATATATATATATATATATATATATATATATACGACACATCACACATTATCTTTTAAATTTGTTTCAACCGAAAAAATGCCCTTCCTGTCAAAATCTTTCAAATAAAATCTCTTTAAGTACCTTTATTGGTCAAGACAATTTTGCATATATGCAAACTTTGCAGTTTATTCTAACAATGTTAAACAAAATTATTAGCTGTCAGCATCTAGAATAACAAACTAAATTATGCGAGATTCCGAAATGGTCTCAAAAAGTTTGAACAGGAAACACAATTTCACCTGAAATAAAATGTTTGCTAGAAAAGGTTTGCAGCTTCAACATAATTATTGTGCATGTAATTGATTAATACTTCGTTGATACTCTGTGTTTTAATTAGGGAATACATACACTGAATGAAATGATTGAATCATTTTTATAATTTCTTTCTGCCCTGCGCATATACACACCTATAAAATACGTGTCATTAAATTTTATATTAAAATTAAGTCTAAATTAGAGATCTTAGAATAGGCCGTATCAAACTGTCTAAACTACACTGGCATATTTATAAAATTTATTTTTTATAGTAAAGATAAATTATGGAATTAATCTTTTTGTAGTTATGTAATAATCGACATTGTTGTAGATACATTTTTTTAGTGTAATAGATGCAATGTAGTATAACGAATTCGATGCATTAGCATAATGCAATAGAGTTTCTGAATCTTTAATGAAACAGACAAATTGTCAATCCTTAATACATTTAAAACTTAATTTATAGTAGTATAACTCTCTAGATTCAATTTTTTATTCACATACCATATTAAAAGTAATTTATGAGGATTCTAACAAAATCTCAATTTTATTTATTCGATAGAAGAAATTTGCATGACACAAAAATATAATTTGTATCTATCTATGACTATCTATAGAATAATGTTTTTCATTGCAATATTATGATACATCATGTTAATGTACATGTATAGTGACCTACATTAAATGTATATAATGCTGAAAACGTGTAGTGATAAAAATGATAACTATTATATTCCAATAATTTGTATATAATGAAGTTTGTTGTAGTGGAATAATGATTAGCATTCAAATACAACGTATATAAATGATCGAAGTTCAGTGTATATAATGCACAAAAAATTTATGTATTTCTATATTGTATACATATATTATACTACATACATAATACAATTATCAGTTACTGATGTTCATATATATAATAGGAGTATGAAACAATAGTTAATGTGCAATGAATATAATGTAATAATAATTACTACTAGTACTTTATTTTTTTAAAAAAAATAAAGGCTCAAACCATTTATAAATGGGTGAGGAAGTCAAGATACAAACAAATCAAAGATAAAAATTTCAAACAAGCTAAGTAAAAAAAAACAATAAAAGCACAAAAAACTAAGAAGCCGGTAAAAAAGACACTCAAACCAACATGACCGGACTAAAATAACTAACAAACGCAACACCCAAAACTCCAACTATCAGTGCTCAAATAGCAAACCAAAAGGCAAAAGTATAAGGAAAAGTCATCTTAGCAACAACCACTAAGTAGTGTGATTGTCAATTTTTTTCTGGCCTAGACAGCTCTTCATCCACCTAATTCGGTAAAAATAAAAAATTCGAACACCAAATTTTAATCTGTGATCCCAATCTCTAAAAAATAAATTTTTTCTCAACGTTCCATTTTGACTAGTCTTTCTGTCAAATTTAACACGTTATGGGTATTATTGCAATTTATATAATTTTAAAATTTATATATTGGGCGTAATTAAAAATGTCGGGATCTGTAATAAACTAGTACTACCACAATTTTTAAAGGTGTTCTACAGTGTGAACAAAGAGATTAAAAAGAATACTCGTTGGCTGCGCTGTCCTGTTTTGAAATAGTTGAGCATTAATTCTACATTGATAGTCCAAGTTAATAGCTAGTACTCCCACTGTCTTAAAAAAAAGATGATCTATCCTTGGTAACACGAGAATTTATAACTTTATCTTGTACGTGAAATGATTAGAGTAAAGTAGAAAAGAATTAAAAAATAAAATAAAGATAAATATATTTAATTTATATTAATTAGTCATTTTGTTTGAGACGAGCCATGAAGTAAAATGGATCATCTCAGCGGCGGGGCGAAGGAAGTAATTGTTTACGGAACCCAATTTAAAATATTACTCCCTTGCTAGTGAGTAGAGAAAGAGGTGGGCTGGCTGGAGTGTGTACATGCACGAATGGTTACACATTGTTGAAAAAACTTTACCTGTTCTTTTAGCACTTTTCTAGTTGCTGTTTTTGTCGGCGATCCACTCCACCTCTATACTTGAGTTAAATTGAATATTCGAAATTTATGTTTCAAATAGTTTTAATTAATTTACTCTTTACCTTCTAACTTCTAAGTAGTTGATTCATATTCTTTTTTATGAATTATCTAAGAGTAGTTTAGGGATTTTCTTTTTTAGCAAAAGACTTTATTCTCACCTTTACTCTTTTTATCTCTCACTAATACTTTTTTCTTTCTTTTACATTATTAATCTTTCACATTTAACCTTTAAATATCCCATTTTGGATGAATGAGCAATTGAGTTGCAAATATTACTACCTAATTGACATAAGAAATGCGGAGCAATGCATAAGTGTATATCTCATACTCCCTCCGTACCATAATAGTGGATCTGTGAAAGCGTTATTTTTCGGCACACATTTAAGAAAAATTGTGTTAAGTGAGTTAGTTAAGTAAGAAAAGAATAAAGTAATTAATAAATGAAAAAGGTAGAGAGACGAAGAGAGAATAAAATAAGAGGGAATAAAGTATGTTGACATTTACTAAAAGGGAAATGACTTCACTACTATGAAATATACCAAAATAGCAAAATGACTCCACTAGTATGGAGCGGAGGGAGTAGTAGTTAAATAAAGAAATAAATAAACTATTAAAAATACTTTAACACCGGAAAATATAACTTCAAAAGGATGCACCTAAGCCAAGTGTATTTATGTTACTAGTTTTTTATGGCAAGATGTCCAACCTCTATACTATTTTAAAGGTGCACTTTGCACGTTCTCATCATCGCGTGACATCCAACCTCTCTAATTAGCCTGCTTGCTTGCTTTCTTTCTTTCCTTTTTTTTTAAAATATATTTATGAAATAATTGATAGTAGTAATTTGATATATTAGCATTTTGTAAACGTCCAACCTGTTTAATTAGTTAGGTGCACTGCCTTAGATAATTATATTTATACTACGTGCCACGTGGATGTAACTATTTACAAGTTGGATAGAATCTCTAATTTCTACTATAGTAAAGTTCAGACAGAACATATGTATGTATGTGTTGTGTACCAATCAATTTATAACAAAATGGAAAACCAAGTCACTGTAAGTACACAATTTGAGCAAGCTAAGGTCTACATGTTGGTGGCTTAAAAGCAGTGGCAAAGATGAGTAATTTATAATGCTAAATTAATCAGCATCAATTGTTTTTATATTATTATTCTACTTTTATTGCTCGACAAGCTATGCCCTCCCCACGCTTAAAGAATACAGAAAAAATAAAAATTCCCTACTTTAAATCTCCATGTTATATGCTTTCTCAATAGCATGTTCTTGTGTTCTAAGTGTCACTATCTTTTGTTTCATTCTGTATTGGAATATGCCTCTCTTTATTAATTACTTTTTCCCGACCTTTTGTTTTAGGGGATTGAATGGTCATCTCTTCTCTCACGCTTCCGCGGCACTTCTTTAATTAGTACATTTAGTTGTGTGAAAATTGAGGGTTTTATCATTTGAAATTCGAATGTGAAGATTAATGAGAATTTATTACTACACTTTGCTGTGTAATGTGATTCACATATGAAATTTGTTAGCATCGCTGACATGTTCTCCACCTTATTTAGCATTTTTGTTTTCATTTTATTTCCCCTATATGCTTCATAAATTATCATCTTAATCATCTAATTTGCAAGATCACGTCGTAATCAAAACCTATATTGCTATTTATATTCCTCACCTTTGAAGTTAGAGGGAAGCGTTAATATAATTTATACTAGTAGTTATAAAATTCCTTACTTCCGGTCATAATGTTAGGTTGATCAGAAAAATAAAACGAAAAAATTACTAACATCAACTGCTAAGTTAGCGGTGACTGCAGCTTATCTCAATTTAGCTTAAACAATAGCGTTTCACTTTAGTAATTTAATGATTCAATCTAATCACAGTTTAGTATAATTTTAGCAAATAGCTAGGTTGTCTATTTGGCATTGTAATTTGGGCCGCTCAAAAGGTAAGACAATTGACATTTGACAGCAATATAACAACTAAAATCACATAAATACAACTTTTCATCTAAATATAGTGAAAATGGATTTACATCGTTATGTAGGTCTGACGTGATCTATAATAGATATAAAATGTGTTAGAACTCAAAATTCTAACCTTTTAAGAACTTTAAAAATACTACTAATAACCATATAGTATATGACATTCTTTCTCATCCATATGTAAATTTTGTGGACTCCTTTATATAGAAAGGTTAATCATTTTCATATAGAAGAGAAGATCATCATTTGAAATTATTTACTCATTCCAAGTGAATTTAACATTTATAAATCACCTGTTTAAAAGGATAGAAACCACATTTCTATTTTAGCGGAACTAACCTAAGTTCAGATGTCACATCCTTGATTACATTTTATATATGTCACGTCGTTTGATTAGATTACCAAATTTTTATAGTGGTAAATATATGCAATCGAGAAAAAGAAGAAATTGCCCCATGCTTCATATTTTGTCAAGACTTTTGCTTGGGATTAATGAAGAGCGCATGCAGAAATTTGTAGGGTGAAGAGCTAAGAACTTTGATTATTTCTCATTAATTGCAGAATCATTGAGAGCATTGGTTTTTGTATCGATAAAAAAATAGATAAATCTCATTGGAACTCCAAAAATTGATAAATCTACAGATCCCTATAAGCAAAATGCTAGGAAACCTTCATTAAAAATGTTAATAAATTATAGTATGTCGTACCATAGCAATTCTTCAACTTTGTGCATATATATATATATGTCTCTCTCTCTCTCTCCAAGTCGGCAATGGACAGAAGGCCGAATAAATGAAATTCATGTTTCTTACTTAGTATGGTGCTCTATATGTTTGCAGGAAATTGTTTTTTTTTGTAATAAAAACAATAATGATATAGAAATACCTTTAAAAAATTATATGTTCGTTAAAGGTATCAAAAGATTCAAAACCCTGCTTTTCTAGTGATCCAATATTATTGCGTTATATGACTAAATTAAACAACATCCGTCACGGGAATTATAATGTTGCAAATTCGAAATTATACGTATTCGCTAAATGTGTATTAATCGTATACATTTATTTACAATGTTATATCTTGAATATGCACTTGTAATTAGTACAAATATGATACTAGGTGAGAAAACATAGTTTAACTTTTTTTTTAAAAGTATCCATAAATAAACACTTCTAATTCTCAGATTAGAATTTTCCTGACAGTAGAAAGACAAGCCCAGACAATCAAATAATCAATATACCAGACAAATGGGTTTGGTTTATGTTAACTCTTTTGTTCTTTAAGAAACCTCAAAGGAAAATATATCCTAATTAAATCATGGAGTATGAGATTTAGGAAAAAGTGTTCAAGATAACATTTTTCTCAAGTTAAAAAAATGAAATTGGACTAATACTGTAGCCCCACAAGGGAACCACTTGTAATAAACTACACAAAAAATATGATCCTCCTCACCCTTCTGTTATTTATAAACAATGGTGTGATCAAGCTAAGAACTTAAAGCAAGACCTTATAGTATACCAAACATAAAAAGGACCTTCAAAAATTCTACTCTAAAGGCTCTGAACAAGAAGGAATTGATAGTGACATGACAGGATCTAGCTCCCCTTGTGGTGCTTGCAAATTCTTGAGGAGAAAATGTATCAAAGGTTGTGTTTTTTCGCCTTATTTCTGCCATGAACAAGGTGCTACTCATTTTGCAGCTATTCATAAGGTATTCGGAGCTAGCAACGTGTCGAAACTCCTTGCTCACCTCCCGGTCAGCGACCGGAGTGAGGCCGCCATCACTCTCGCCTATGAAGCTCAAGCTAGGCTTCAAGATCCTATTTATGGCTGTGTTTCTCATATTTTTTCCCTCCAACAGCAGGTCTATATATTTTTCAATTTCTTCTTTTTATTTCAATTTTTTAGGGTTATAATTAGGCTCTAACCCTAACTTTTTTTCTAGTACAGGTTGTGAATTTGCAAGCCCAATTGGCTTCACTCAAGCAACAAGCAGCTCAGTGCATCATCAACAACTCCAACTCCAGCAGCTCTGCAAACCCTAACCCTAATGATCATAAATTCTACGGTGAAAACAACTCTCCACCGCAAGATCTTCATAGCTGGTTGCAAAATCAGATGGAAACTCCACAATTTGATGCAAACAATACCTACTACTCCGGTGGAAGCATGGACTTGAGCGCGAGCGCTTCTGTAAAACACGAAAACTCGAATTTTGGAGAGCAGAATCCCTCCTATGGAAGCATGGATTCATTTGAAGATCAACAGTGGCCGTACCAAGATGCTGGTGATGATCTCCAGTCAGTTGCTTTTGGACACCTTCATCTTTCTTGTTGAAAATTTAGTTAACTAGCTAATTATGTTTAATAGTAATTCTCTGTCATTCATGATTTGTCTGGAAACCCTAGGAATATTCTGCTGTCAGAATAAACCTATTTTGTGGATCCTATGAATGGTTTTTAGGCCTGTGTAACCTGGATATACTTATGCAGAATAACAGCACATTATAAATTAACCCTGTCCTTTGATTTGATAGATTTGTTTTGTTCCCCCCAACTGATCATATATATAGCTATTCAGACCTAAATCCTAGAAATAAATGAGTTACTAAACCTGATGAACTATTATTATTATTCCAATTTCCAACCCTAGCTATTAGTATATGTTCATTTTTGTTGCATTCACTTTTCATACCTTATTATTCTTGTGATTATCCATTAGGTTGTGAGCCTTACAGGTTTCTTGCATATATAATATGTACTCCCTCTGTCCTCCATTATGTGGTTTTCACTACATTTGTGGTTACGCATAAGAAACCTATACGACTCACAACCTAATGGATAATCATGTATGAAAAGTGACAGAGTGAGTACAACAGTATGATAAGCCATAATTTATCATGCATCTAGCATAGACACACTCATTCAACTATAAATGATCAAAACCATCATTCATCTTTGGCCGTGCATTTTCGTTCTTCCCATTCCTTCACCTCGATCAACTTTCAGCAATAGATCATTTATTAAACAATGTCATTGATTAGCATTACTTGATGATATGCATGATGTTATCCAGACTAAAAACTGTTAGTGCTTCTGTATATAGTATTTTTTTTTTCAATTCTATTATATTTTGGTTTGATGAGGGTATTTTGAACAACCGAAGCTAATATATTGGTAGGATTCGGAAATGACTTTTCAGTTTTCGGTCACAAAATCACCCTGAAAATGCTATGTTCTGTCTGTGTCATGCTTAATCACATACAAGTTACAACAGTAATCACCCATAAACTTCAACCTATGACAACTTGGAGATTAAATAAAATTAATTCAGCATGCTTATGCATTGTCTCAAATGACAAGATGAAACTTCAAGTTAATTTCCACTACAAGGCAATTCATTAATCATGTAATTTTATGTGCGTCTTGCCTGTCTTGCGTGTGTTTCTAACCTTTCTTGAGTGTGCTAACTTTTGATGTTTTTTCATCCTTTTCTGCTAAACTGAATTTAGATTTTGGGTTATGAACTGGGCCTACCTACACTGAACGTTTTTCTTAACTACCCCTTCATAATGTCCATTAGATTAGGGCCTGGGCCCTACTCCTCCTGAGGCCTATGAATTCATATTCATGAATAAATATTGTTTCATGTGTTTTCAATACACTTCATAGTTCATACTTATATGTTGGAGTTAAGGAGAAATTAATGGACCATATTCCTTTACACAAGAAATTAAAATTACTGTATTTTATTAAAATTAAATGTTGTATGTTCGAAACATTTTATCTTCTCTTTTCTCACAGGTCCAGTCTATACCTTTCCCTTTCCAAGTTTGAATTGGATTGAAGCTTTGTCACGGATAACCCCGGATAATAAATAGTTTGAAGATATGTATTAGTCATATTAAAAGATTAAAGTGATGACATTCTTGATCAACACTCAACCGGGTAATAAATGGAGTATAATTAATAATATCGGTACACTATCATTTCATTTTTGTATGTCTTTTCAAATTGTAAAAGGGTTTTCAACTTTGAAAGGGGCCACAAGCCGCTAGCTAGCTTGACTAAAAAGCTCTTATTTTAAATTGCTTGCAAAATTTATGTTTGCATACAGTTCTATATTTGATATAAATTAAATTATACTAAAGTTTAAACGGATTAGTTATTGGTTGAAAGTCTCGAGTTATCAAGTAATCCAATAAATTCTGAATAGGAAAAGCCTCCACGACAAAGAAATTAAAGTAATCTTTACGACATAGGAGTATATAGGATTATGATTTTGTTCAAAATAAATAGAGTAATTATCAAAGCATGTCAAGTGACTGTTTTACCCTCACAAGAAAAACTAAATGCATAAGGATTCATGTGCCCTTTCTACGATGAATAAACGTGGATGTTCAATTTGTAGCGACAACTGGTGATCAATCAAATTTAATATTCAGCCAAAATATATGGAGTATATAAAAAAATTAAGTTGAGAGTTCAAGTCCCAAAAGAGAGTAAATAAAAAAAATCTCAGTTCTAATGTCATGAATCCATCCTAGGCATGTTGAGGAATCAAATCACTTGCAAAGAAATTGAAGATCAAAATATGTACTACTACTATTATTGAATAAATAAAAATATATAATTAAAATGCAACGTTTTCTTTTTTTCTTTTTTTTTTTTTCTCTTTATCCTTGAAAACTTGAGAAACAAAACTTGAAAATTTTAATTTATATATATATGTGACCCTTCAACTAATTAATTATCTATGTAATATTAATTGTAGTAAGATTAATGAGATGGGTACTCTTAACAATTTGATGAGCTAATCTTCAATTAACTCTCTAAGTATGAGGCAACTGCACTCAATTAGGGGAACATTTGGTCTGCATATTTGAGAACAAAGTTGTACTAATATAATTAATTAGAATTGTATAATGAAATACATTAGGTAAACCTACTAAGAATTAGGCCATAAACCCTAGACAATGAGCCCACTTATAGGATTATTTATAGAATTACAAGCGTGTGTTTGCTTCAATAAACTTGATGGCTTTCACCTTTTTTTGCCGATCCCAATGAATAAAATAAAACAAGGACGATGAATATCAATGTCATAATTTGCAATAAAAACGTATGGATATTCTTGTTCCTCATTTGCAAATAATCCGAAAATCAAGCGTGTGCTTTGATAGTGAATATGTGTCAGAAACTATTTCATCAAATACATTAATTTTTTTTAAAAAAACTGTGTACTAGTTTTCAAAAAATCTTCCGATATATATGTACATCTGGAAACGCATACGCAATGTATTTAATTGGTTAGGGATGTTTTAAGTATCACCTACCCACAAATACCAAATTAAATGAAAAATGTTTTCTTAATTAATTAGCATAGTGAAAAAGACAAAAAAGAATTCAAACATATCTCAATAATGCAAACTTAATCTGCTAAATAAAATAACTTAAGAAGCTGTTCGTGCCATTATAATATACACTTGTCCCATAAAGGACAAAAAATAACAAATTCAACTCACATTCCAATGCTTCTATTTCAATATCTCAATAGGACTTATCATGGGCGGTCTTCTAATTATTAATATCGCGATGTTATTAACTAGTATACTTGCATAGTTGGAAAGTTTGAAAATATAGTATCACCAAAGTTCCAAAGTTAAAATCGTGATTTTATTGTCTCTAGAAATTATAGTAGTATTTTATGGCGAATTATTAGTCTCCCATTGACCAATTATGTATCAGTGTGATTTGTCCTATTAGAACAATAGATGTAACGCAATAAAATCGAGTGGTTTAAGTCTATTTGAGTTTCATATATCGTTAACTATATACCATAAGATACATCGTGTTTAAAGCTTTTTTTTAAATAGCATTCGTACGTGGTAAAGTTAGTTTATCGAAAATGAGCCTAACACATACATTCATCCAATGTTAAAATAATACTCCCTCCGTTCCATAGTAATAGAGGCATTTCATTTTCTGCACGCGTTTTGAAAAAATGATATTAAATAGTTAAAGTGGAGAAAGAGTAATGTAAAAGAGAGAATAATGTAGAGAAGAGTCTTATCTACAATATTCTCTCTCTTATTTTACTTTTTCTTCACTTTAACTATTTATAATTATTTTTTTAAAATAAGTGCACAAAATGATGTCTCTATTACTGTTGAACGGAGGGAGTACTATAGTTTGATAGATTGTTGTGTTCAGTTCTTACATGTAATTTTAGATACTACTATATGTGAAAGGTAATTCGAATGAATTATTCATCAATAATCAATTCGGATTTTCATAACTCGTAGAAAAGTGATGTCAAACCTTTTATTATGCCTTGTAGTTAATCTATGCAATATTCTTGATTTATTTGTATACAGTAATTAGGAGTAAGAGTAAAATATGCCCATTTCCTTAAGAACAGTTTGGGAGAGAATTTTCTTGAAATGCCTCAAATAATACGATATTAATAGCCCAGATGTTTAAGAAGCTATACTGCTATAGTGATGTAGATCCAAGTGTTGGTAACGTGATTGATGTTGCAGATGAAACAAAAACATCTACGAACAATATCCCATATCTAATATCTATGCAAAGAGAGAAGTGAAATCATTGTATAGATAAGTCTTATATGAGGTATTCCTTGTATCACTTACATTCGAATTTAGAAGCAGCAGACTTGTTAACATTAGGTAGCGCTATGACTTCATACTCAATTTCCATTATATACAAAGAGATTTAACCCTGCAGTGAGCATCATATATCGATGATACAAAAGTAAATAATCAATCTTGATTGTTGATCATTCTAAGAGCTAGCGCTTGGAGCTCGCTGAGATCAGTCGGAGAAGGTCTCTTCTTGGTGTAGTAGTAGTGCTCAACATCTTGTCTGCTTTCGATTTCGTGCTGGTCGTGCTGCTCGATCGAGTCCAGCGAGCTCTGAGGCGATATGCTCGAGTACAAATTAGTGTAATTGGGAGGCGGAAATGGCCCCATTGCACCGCAATTCCATTGATTGTGATCACCATTCCGCGACTGGTCCATGACGTTTTGCGCTAGCTGCGCTTTGGCCTGCATCACCTGCGCTTGCAGATATGCCACCTGATACATACAACTTCATTTTGTTAGTTAACAAATCATACTTCAATTTGATGAAGCTAGGGCTTTTAGGGCATTCATAAATGATAAATGACCTGTTGTTGAAGGGCGAAGATGTGAGCAACGCAGCCGTACACAGGATCTCTGATTCTGGCCTGGGCTTCGTAGGCAATGGTGACGACGGCCTCGCAGCGGTCGGCGGCCGGCACGTGCAGCAGCAGCTTCGACACGTTGCTGGCGCCGAACACCTTGTGTATGGCGGCGAACCGCGCGGGGCCCTGCTCCGAGCAGAAATAGGGGGCGAACACGCACTCCGCCGCGCACTTCCGCCGGAGGAACTTGCATGCGCCGCACGGAGATCCGCTGCCGCTCGCCATTGATAATACAAGTGTGCTTTTGCCGGGATCAGCTTATATAGAAATTAGAAAATTGAAGCACACGAGCACACTAGAAAATGATGCACCAGAGAGAAGGGGACATGGAAGGTCTGTGTGTTTGGTTTGAAGGAGACATTTCTTAATGGCTTATGCAATATGGGCTGGGTTTTTTTTTATTTTCCTATTTCAAAATTCAAAATACTAGTGCGTGGGTGTTTTTAGTTTTGTCCCATTTTTGTTATTCTTGCATCCATCTATAATTGAGAGAGGGGTTTTTTATAATATCTTTTCATTGGATTGAAAATTCTAATATAATGTTGCCAACAAATTAATTAGCCTCCCCACCCACACTACTACTATTATTTAGACTTCTGTTTATGCAATTTTTGTCTTCTATAGTGGTGTTTTTTCGTATTTTGATGTTAATAATTAACAACTGGAGTATGATGTATACGACTCTTATAATTAAATAGTACTAATTTGATATAGTTTCAGTATTTCATGAATAATTTGCTTGGTTCTATGTTCAATTATTGAAATATGCATTCTCGTGTGATTGGAATATAGAATATCTATTTGGTGTCAATAGATACTTAGATTTATTAAATTATTTCATTAATATATTACCAAATGATTACCCGCAATTAGGGTCGTGCGACGATATAAAATGGAAGTAGTTAATTATTCCAAACAAAAGTGTTATATGGTACTCTCTTCGTCCCATTCAATTAGATGTCCATCTTTATCTTTTAGTTTGCCTTATTTAAAATATCCATTTTCTATATTTGAAAATAAATCATTTTCTCATCTCTGCTCATTAAATATCCAACTACTACCATTTTTCTTTCTACTTAATATATTTAACAAAGCATTTTAAAAAGTAAAATCTCATTTCACTCAAGAAAATATGGACATGTTGAATGGGATAGAAGGAGTATTCAACAATATATACGTACTATATGAGTGTATAACATACTTTTCATTGTGAGCCAAGTCAAAGTTAATTTGATAACGTAACTCGTGAATATAAGTATAATGAGTATAAAATCATGTATCTTTTTTTTTTATAAATTACTCCCTCCGTCCATGAAAAATTGTCTCAGTTTCTCATTTCAGTCCATCCCCCAAAATTTGTCCCATTTCACTTTTACCATTTTTGGTAGTGGATCCCATATTCCACTAACTCATTCTTACTCACATTTTATTATAAAACTAATACTTTAAAAGTAGGACCCACAATCCACTAACCTTTTCAACTCACTTTCCATTACATTTCTTAAAATCTGTGCCCGGTCAAATCGGGACGAATTTTCGGGGACGGAGGGAGTACTATATTATGATGTTACATATTTTAAAGTTTTATATAAGAATAATATATTGATTAGTCGGCCGTGTATAATCAAATCTTAAGCGTAAAGGTATACTGCATATGGATTTATCATAATTCATCAGTATTATGAAATTCATAACTTGTATACATACGGATTATAAATTTCATAAATTGTATGTATAAATATATATTCTTTGTTGTTTTGATAAAATAATGCTATTTTAGCTGTGACCACATTCCATTATTTGAATCAAACGATCTCTTGGACTTTTGTGCTATCGTCGCTTTTGGTTTTGATCATATGATTTGGTCTCTCAAATTGTTTAAATAGTAGTACTATGAGTTTGTTTGAAAGGTTGTTCAAAAAAATATTTTTTTTGCGCCGAACGCCGCACCTGGGAACTGCTGCTAAATTTTGTTTACTTATTTATTCTTTCTGGAAATTGGATTAATATAGATTATTGACACGTAAAAGTGATGTATTCTTATAGGCTTTAATTTATAATGCTACTATTGATTAGTGACAAATAAATTTTTTAATGAAGCATGGTTCAATGGATTTGAATACAAATATACAAGTACCAAATTAAACCTTGAGAGAAGCTACGGTCATAATATGACCAGATATATTCGTAATTTTAGAAAATATATATAGTAAAATTGAATTAGTGTACATTTATTTTTTAAAAAAGATTATGACCA
The DNA here is from genome assembly GCF_029641045.1 of Salvia hispanica. Lineage (NCBI taxonomy): Eukaryota > Viridiplantae > Streptophyta > Magnoliopsida > Lamiales > Lamiaceae > Salvia > Salvia hispanica. The sequence goes on from NC_142697.1 coordinate 17,651,620, forward strand.
GTCTATCGCTAAATAGCATTATTCCAAAACCTTTCACTTTGTTTGTAATGGGTGTTACTGCCCAATTCACTCACTTATTAAAATGCCCAAAAAGGGATAGCTTAAGGAATTAATTAATCTAAATTTAAATATTAATCCATTATAGTATTACTAGTTTGTACTTTGTATCAGTATAATGGAAAAGATGAGTTATGAATGTTGACTTTTGAGGTGAGTGAAGTAAAAAAAGTTAATACCAGGACTATTTTATTTGGGTTTGTGAGTTAAATGAGGTTGGAAATCGGGTTGCAAAATAAATTGGCCATGAAATCAGTGCTATTACCTCGCCTTTATTTCTCAGCTCAATAAAGAGTATAGTTATTACAACATTGACTTGGGGCCACCTCGTGTAAATAAAATGAGTTTTTAACAACAATCTTCTGTTCAAACTATATGTCAGATTAAGTAAATTTAAATTTTAAATCAGGTTTTATTTAGGGTTAATTACAAATTTTGTCCCCACTTTGACACTAGTAGTAGGACGGAAAATCTAACTTTCAGGCCAAATAATTTAATTAGTATTCCATGGAGGGACCTAAATGTTCAAAAAATAGTTCATATATAGACATGAAAAGATATTGGAAAGATCATGATATACAAAGTTGGTATAAATTAAAAAGCCATGACATTTTTTATAAGAACATCATAGCATTAATATAGCTCCCGATATAATCTGTAACAAAGCATTTTATTTATTTACACATTCTTCACAATCACAAAATTAAAAGCGCAATGCGCAGAAATGTCATAAAATAAACCAAACCATAAAAACTGAAATTAAACCGAAAAAGGTCAAATGCTGTTTACAAATTGCATTGCAACAAGCAATCAAATATCACATCCACAGATTAACATCTGAGTACTACCTGCATACCATCAATAAATGATAACTGTATATTGATTGGAGCTGTCCAATTGCGCCGAGAAACCGCCTGCATCATGGCAAGGCTCTGCTCTCGCTGCTACTCCGCCAGTTGAAGAATTGCACAGTTAACAAGCCCAAAAACAAGCAAGTTGAAGTAATTGCAAATTGATGACAGAAAATTCTACTCGGCCTACAACTTACGTTACTAATGTCGACCTGATCTCATCACAGCAAATACACAATGCTACATCTGCTAGCAAATTAATTACATGTACATTTATCATTTTGTATCGAAGATGTACTGCAAGACTCTAATAAACACGCAATACGTTAATGGAAAAATAAAAGAAAAAGATCAAAAGAATAGCCTGTCACAAGTCAGAGAACAGATGGTGAAAAGAGAGAAGTTTCTTATAGTACCACACATGCATTTCAATTCATAACTCCTTGAACTAAAAGAGATGCAACAGTCCAGTCCAATGCACGAGTTAAGAAGAACTTTATTTCTAACAAATAGGAATCCAACCAAAACTTGGCAGGAGAATAAATAAGGCAGTGCCAACTATAGCATAGAATAGGTCACAAGATATTTCGCTTTAAGAAATTCTCAGTACAAAGTAAATAGATGGGCGTAATTTTACCTTGTAGAAGTTGTACAAACAGAAGTGGAGATTAGGCATAATCTACATTCAGTGTTCAAAAAGGAGAGACAGAAAAAATGCAGATTCATAATGTCATCAAAAGTCCAACTAGTACCACATATCATTTGTTAGAGGCTAAAATTAGTAAAGTTTCCTTTTCTCTGATAAGATGCTTACCTGGAACCTCACTGCTACGGACAGAATACTTCCATATGGAGCTGATGGACTGTAGTAAACACCATTGGATGCACAGATCACTAAAATTGTCCACTAAGATAATGGTGTCTAAAACTTAAATGAAAAACAAATTGAACTTAAAAGGGAAAGGAACCTAAGCAGGGACAAGAGAGATGACAAAATTTGAAATCTTACAGAGGTTTGAAACATGGATGATGAGAATTTGACTAAGTACACTCAAAATATGCTTCTATTGCACTCCTTCCGCAGATACTCATGACAAAAGGTGGACTCATCTTGAAAGTGAGGGAGAGCTATAAAAAGTTGGGCTAACAGACATTAAGAAATGGAAGAACTAGATTTTATAAATCGACAGAATACGTGCATAACAACAACTGGTATATATTGAAGATAAGATAAACTTTTTCTATGTATATAGAGGTATCGACTGCTCTCAACCTTATGGCATGAATAAATGAATGGAATGCAGAAGGAACGTACCAGTAACCGGATCTGTCAACAAACAGCCTTTTCTCTGATAAAATAAACATTCAGATATGCTTTACACTGCCTAGGAAAACTATTATCACCAAATTGCAGAAAGCCAAACTAGATTGGGTCAAGATTCTGAGTTTTGCAGAGATCATTACTGACACAACAAATTTTATATATCTCCAATTAAGTTATAATCATGCTAAACTAATTGGCAGATACGAAGCTGAATTAGATTTAACGACTGCATGCCAATATTATTATAACCTGCATTATCATGTCTGGTGTCAATTGGTTATGTAGAAGAAACTTATAAATGTGATGTTAAATTTTCTTTATATACATGTGTGATGTGTCAGTACAACAAGTGGGTGGTGTTCCGTGTTAATTGCGGTATCTGCTGTGACATATCAAATTGTTAAAATCTAGCCCAACTAATTTCTAACTAGGGAAGATATAGACACAACACACTGACAGAACAACTTCCATCAGAAAAAGTCATCGAATGCCCCCTCCCGATCATTTTTCCACTTTCCAGATCCTGCAAAATGCAACCATCAAGAGAAAAGAAAAGTATAATGTAGTTTCTTACCGCGATTTTATTCAAACAAAGAAGGGATAAAGATTTGGACCAAATGTGTTACATAGAAGACTAATGAGAAAATAACAAGAACAAAATGAAAAAATTACTCTTAATATTGATATCAAGAATTGGGACAAACATTTTAATTTCTATACGGTCGTATCGCAAGAGATAAATTTTGCCGGATCAAGTCCTAACTTCAGTGTTTGTGGCCTCTCAGGGACTAGACTGACCTGAAACCTCAGCTGCTGAAAGATCCTGAACAATGAGCTGAAGTGCACTAGAATTGGCAGAAGAAAAGTCTGCTGGAGTTGAAGCAGGGGCTGGGAATGTGAAATCAGAGTCGGAAGATGTCGTTTCTGAAGAGGTGGAAGAACTATCACCTTTTTCATCCTTAGTCACGATCCCCAAAGCTGAACTTGATGTAGATGCACATAATACCATTTGTAGCTCTGAGAATTGACCAGAGATGCTGTACATCATCCTGAGGCACACTAGATGATATCCAATATTAGTTAAATGATGCTGAGTTAACTTTCTTATCAGAATATAGAGTAATTTAAATCCATCAACCATATAATGATATGAATCCTTAATAGTCTTAAATTTTCTTTAAAGGTAAAACTATATTTGATCATTTGCATAGTGAAGCAATTTTGACATATCATCTCTAACATGGAATTCCAGCATCGTTAGATGGTGGCTGTCCAATCACATCAGAAAATACAGAGCTTCTTTTTACACATCAACATTCAATTCAAGAGAAATAATAGCCTGTTTTCGGAGTATAGCTGACATAATAATCATTTATCAAGAGAAAATCAAGAGGCATAAGCTCTCCAGGCAGAAAAATGATGAACGGCAATGGTTTTTAAGAGTTATGGTACCTATTCAGTGATTCCTGAAGTTGGTGAACTCTTCTTTCGGTTTCTTCTAACTTCATCCGCTTTCCGTCAACTGATTCCATAGCTTCAGTATACCGTCTTTCCATATCATCAGCCCGTTTCTTTTCAGATTTTAACAATCCCTGTGTATAAGATGGTACAGAGTGCTGAATCAGTGAGAACAGAAAGCATTTACACAGGCTATAACAAATCAGGTTACTGTTACCTTCAATCTTTCCACATCAGAATTTGAATCCTCAGTCATTCCTAATCCTTCTTCAATTGGAACCCCTCTCTCCTTCATGATTGAGAAGGCTTCATCGATTGCGATGCGAGCAGCATCACTTGCGATATGAGCAGCTTCGCCCTCAAGCTTGCTAGCTCTTGCAGCTTCATCTTCAAGAAGACTATTTGTTTTATCGCCTTGGCTTTGCATTACTTCCAATGACTGTTCCAGCTTTTTCTCCAAGGCAGCCTGGCACAGAATTGTCAATCTTAATATAAAAAGCACTGAGTGGCAAAAGGGCCTAGCATTGCATCTTGCAATAAGTTAATAGCATTAAAATATGTAAGTCATCTATAAAGATGAGAAGGGAAAATATTCATCAGGGTATAATTGTGCCTCCATATGCACAGGCGCACAGAGATACTGACTAAACTTTGCATAAACAGAAAGATGCAAAAGGAAAGTTATTAACTCGCATATGTCTTTCCGTCTGTAACTGTGATCTCAGTTCATCCACTAGCTTTTCAAGCTTACTCTTTGCTTCCTGAAGTGCGCTTGTTTCTCTTGAAGCCTACAAATAGTAGATAAAACCATCACTAGTGTCAGATGATTGCTAAATCAAATATGAATATCCATTTTGCATTAATCATGCCCCTTTCCCTGTGTGGAAGAAGATAAGAACATAAAATGCAATGTTTTTGCACTAGAACCATAAAAAGGTCAATTTGAGAAATACAATGAACTAACATGAGACATAACATAAATGCACATGCATTCCGTGGGAGTAGGTTCATGAGTTTCTGAATGAGATCAGCATCCTAAACCAAAATAATTAGATGAGATTCATATTGTTCAGTGCGACTGCCATGAGCGCTGTAAAATGTCAGGCTTACATTAATATGATCATAGCAAATCCAGGCTATATAAGAACTTTTAGGCCTACCACTTTCAGTTGTCGAAGCTCTCTTGTAGCTGACACTCTCCTCCATCCACTTTGGATAAAAACCGTTGCCCTTATGGCTCGCCTAGCTTGTGAAAAAGCCTTATGGCCGCGCCACCGGGACTGAAAAAAGGGTGTATTATTCAAGGAGGGACATCAATCTGCTCAGACTTTTGCAGAGAAAGCCTACAACTTAAATCACCTGTATAACAGTCGCTGTTTTGGTTTGTATTGAGAAATCATACTGCTTCCGTGCAGCCATTGCTCTTATTATTGCTTGCAGTGAAATAGTTGCTCTCTTGAGTCTGTTGTAGTTCTGATTGAATTTATGCCATCTCCAATCTGTTTGGATTTTAAGAGCAGCTGCATCCTTTCTTACAACTTGGTAAAAATTGAAAGCAAGCATTCCTGTACCACAGAAGAAAAATGTGAGCTTGCATGATGGTTACAAGCTCAACATTAACTTGCTGAAAAACAAGGACAGTGATGAGCATGCACAGGGTAAGCTATTTTCAGTTAAGTTAGTTACAGAGTATGAATACAAAAAACAAGCTCCACTATATGCACATTAGAAAATCGGCAAGTTGAAACAAACCTCTGCATATAGATTGAAGTACAACCGCTGCCTTGACCGTGGAAGAATAGTTTTGTCGGGCCCTATGAGTTTTAGTCTTTCTTTGTATCACCTTTGCTGCATCACCTAATTTTAATGCGCTGTGAGCATCTAAAGTAGCCAACTGACCAGCTCTGAGGAAGATCTTAGTTTTTCCTATCTGCAATCACAAAATTATACTTTACATCATTTCTTGATAAACAAGCAAACCTGTAAACCATAAGGCGACAAGATACAAAAGATTATTGTTAGAAATAAAAGAAAACCACGTTGAAGCTGGACAGACATTGCAAATGTTGGTAGAATTGCAAAAGAAAGATTTGAGCCACCGAGAAGAGAAGCTGTTTAACAGAAGGGCTTGTTTGTTCCCCACACTTTTAGTATGTTCTATTACCCGCTAATCTATACTAATCTCTCAAAAAATTGTGGCACTGAGATATGGGAAGAGTAATAGAGTCCTGTGAGATGAGATTCGGTAAAGAGCAAAAAGAAGTAGTAAACTCAAATATACTAATCTTCTTTATACAAAACTTACCTATTATGACTAAGAATGTGCTACGAGAGAGTCCTCAAAGTTCGTATAGAGAGTCAACAAGTTAGTAAAAGGTTTTGTCCCAATTGATTTTTCTATTATAAAACTGAGTAAAAAGAAATTTCATTTTACAGACCTGATCTCCGGAACCTGGGATATGAAAATTCATTTCAGCCAAATTAACCTTCACAGACTGTTTTCTTAAGAACTAAAACTATCTGTGCCAGAACAAAAGATGCCAAGAAGACAAAAAGACTGTATTTGAGCATTTTGATTCTTATTCGTACCAATTATGACTGAGACCTCAAGATCAACATTTCGGTCTAGGATAAAAATTGAAAGGTTTCCAAACTGAACAGTGTATTTCAGGCTGTTTTTCCAACTGTTTATTGAAAATCCGTTCCGTCAAAGATGCTACAGAAGATTTATAAACCAGAATAGCTTCAACTCTATTTTAAAATAAATGTAATTAAGAATTGAACACATAAAATGTGACCAAAAGAAAGGTAAAGAAAAAAAGCAAGAGAGAAAATGGCACTTCATTTCTCTGTATTCCATTTTTCGGGCAAAGGAAAACTCAATGTTGAGCATAAAAAGAAATTAATACCTGAGCTCCATCAATGCCCATCTTCTCTAAAATCCTTTTGGATGCATCTTTTGTATCAATCCTGCTCGTGTGGGGAGAAAAGAGTTAATTTCATCAGGGTAATCACATAAGATAATAAATATATCAAATAAACGACTTACTCTCCTTCCAACTCTGGCACCAGAGTAGAAAACCGATGAAAAAATTCATCAAATGTCTTATGAGTAGGATAACCGGATAAATTAATTTTAATTGACTCTAAAACACCCTGCCAGTAGACAAAAGATATTACTACTAAGTTTGGGAAGCATATAGAACTTTATGAATGACTAGAAGTAAGAGCACTCACACCACAACGAAGTTGCTGCATGACATCTTCCTTTTGAAAAATACAAGGCTTGAAAAGGGTATTAGGTTTCACGCATCTAATGTAGTGAGGTTCTGTGGAATTCAGTGTCTCCATCAATTGTTGGAGTTGAGACTGTACCAATTAACCAATCTATCAGTTTCAACCTTCTTTAAAGAAAGAAGCTGCGACAAATAAGTTAGAACAGTAGTGAACGAAAAGAAAGAGAAAAGAAACATACCTTAAAGCGAGAACCTATTGATGAAAATTTAGAAGACTTGTTTGAAGATTTGGTTGTCTCTTCAGGAATTGGAGGAAACAGTTCTACTACAAATGGGCATTTCGAAGCAGTTAGCAGGTCCTGATGTTCGGCGACGACATAGTCTTTGTTTTTGTCCAAAAACTGATCACATTGGTATTGAACCTTGGTGCAAAAGCAAAATAAAAAATTTCAATAAAATTGAAAAACCCAAAACTATACTCTAGAAAAATAAATATATCCAGTTTACCTCTCCAGCATAATGAGCAATTGAGAAATCAGTACGTGACAATTTCGGTTTGATGAAACGTTTGTTGGTTTTAAATATCTGATAAAGCTTTTCTGCAAATGTTTCAGGTGTGGACTTTGGGAACATACTGGAAACATAAAAATAAAATTAGTCCGTAATCACAGAAATTTAAAGCACATATCCTTTCCAAGCTACCTAAAGGAGACATGTGTTACCGTACCAGGCCTCATCAAGAAGAGAAATGATTCCTCCAGGTTTCTGCATCCAATCAAAAGCAATTATAAGAAAGTTTGCTCTTGCTGCAGATTCTATAGTTGAGTTATAAGGAAGAGGACAATCGACAAATACATGGGAAGTTCCAAACACTAGACCATGTCTACGTTTATGTGCAAACTACAAAGTGATAACAAAATAATGTAGCCTAGAGCAAAATGGTTTGGTATTATAGAGAGAAACCTTCTCTATAAGATCTAGAACATCTTGGTTATCCACGAAGTCTATGTAGCTCCAGGCAATCTCTTCTTTGGTGTATTCCTCCTGCTCCATCTTAAAAACATGCTGAATAAAGAACAAAAGAAAATTTTAGTACTGTGCTGAGAATAGATTTATCAGCTGCTAAAAAGGATGTCAAATTGAATACCTGATTAAAATGTTGTTGTAGCTTTTCATTGGTAAAATTAATGCAAAATTGTTCGAAACTGCATCCATAAACTTTTAGTTATTTTGGATGCCTATACAGAGTTTGTCTAAACAATCAAATCTTACCTATTAGTTTTAAAACTTTCAAATCCATAAATGTCAAGGATTCCAATCAGACTTTTCGAAGATGGATCTTGCCCGATGGATAAATTTATTTTTTCCACCAACCTACATATGCAGACCACATAATATTAGCTAAACCAGAGAAGAAATTTTCAGAAATGTTAAAAGTATAGCGCACGGTTCATAAATATCATACCAGTTAAACAAGCGAGAATAAATCGTCTTAGCTAATCCATCCCTACTAACTATTGCACCATCAGGATCAAGACATCTTTTGATAACTTCTTCTGGAGTGACCATCACACGCCTCAATAATGCATCTTCCAGAGCTTCAGAATCGCACCTAATATCGAAATTATTACACTAAGAATTTATTACACTAATCAGAAGAAAAAAAAAAGAGTGTTGCAAGTATAAATGTCCCATTCATACATTAATAGCTCTGCTGCAGTCTGGAGATGGAACTTTGATTTCTCATCCTCGAGGACAGATGAATCAATCTCTTCCCCCTTGGCGAATCTAACATTACCAAGATGGAGAATAGATGCAACAATTCTGAAGATTGATTCCTGTAGAATAAGAAAATATGAACTACTGGCATGAGGAGAGAGATGGGACAAATGAGATCCTAATTTGTTACAAATGTACCTGCTCTTCTTGACTGATTCCAACAACATCCATTGCCTTCCTTGTTGCCAAATAATCATGAGCATCATCCACATCATCTAGTTCAAAGCAAGTAGATTGGTTTAAGTAGTGAAATGTCTGTGGATGTCCCAGCTTATACTTCTTAATTTCCTGACAAAAAATAATCAGAAATATGATGCCTGTCTTTTGAATAAATAGATGCAGCAAGAACTTGTAAAAGTGGATTACCTCCTCATGTGCTGCACACAAAAGGTAAAAACAGTGGTAATTGCGCTCAGGATCTGAAATTTGGCAGACACGAGATCTCTCAAGAAGATATGTTCTGATGGCTGCCCCTGATATTTTTGCATGATGATCGAACTGGATTTCAACAAATTTACCGAATCGGCTGCATCATCAGACCTTAGTCAGCAATTAAAATGCAGAATGCTACTATTGTTCAGATTGAAATTCGAAACTTTTGATGCAGGATCCAAGGAAGGTCTCACCTAGAATTGTCATTTCTGACAGTCTTGGCATTTCCAAATGCTTCAAGGACTGGATTTGACTGAACAGAACCACTAAAATAAGCGTCCCATAAATAGATGTAAATGTAGAAGTAGATATCCTATTACAGTGCATGTCAATGTAAGCTACTAGTGTTACATTTCCAGACAAAAACCTATTTGCTTAAATAACTTTCAGGAAGTACTTTGCATAAATCTTTTAAAAGACAACCCTATCTTGAAAGCTTGCATGCTACTCTCCCTATATTCTCAAAGTCATAGTTGTATTGAAAAACTGAACAAGGGAAATTTGGCAGTTTGGAGTCATTTTTGCTAGAATAAATTTCATATACCCACTTATTCGGGGACAATACTTTTTCAAAATAGGACACTTATTCCACAATGGAGGATGTATTTCTTCACCACATTCTTAACTTGCACCCTACCTGTCAAACAGTATGCATTTTATTTCCAGGAACACCTTTTACTGTACATATGAGTAATACACATAACACACACACTCTAGAAAAAGAGACATCGGCAATCTACCAGTTCAAGTCAAACTTTGCCACATACTACTTCAAAGGCTTTAACATTATACCATATTCAACAAGAGAACTGTTTCAAGAAAATATTTTGAAAGAAAAAGAAACAATGAATGATAATCAGTGATTAAACAGAAATTTAGATGAAAAAACCTACCTCGAGAACTTGCTGTTCTACTGATCTCTCTTCGCCTCCTTTATGGCCACCCAAATAAGCAAGATATTGCATAAGCATCTTAGTAGTTTCAGTCTTACCGGCACCACTTTCTCCACTTACCAGTATTGAGTTACTTTTTCCCTCAATCATCATTTCCCTATTTAGCATACAAGACTCAGGCATCACTGGAATTTCATTGACAAAACTGTCAAGAAAAAGAGTGGAAAAACTATATATCACCTGAAGGCAGCCTCTCCAATCGCATATACATGTGGACTCAGTTCACCAAATGATGCTCTGTGGTATCGTTCCATCATCTGTCCATCGTATAAGTCGGGAAGTCTTTGAAACGGGTTAACAGCAATAAGAATTCCCCCACTATAAGTCTGCAAAAATAGTGTGAAAATGAAGATGCTCATGGATCGATAGTAAGCATACCAGAATGTACGTAGATTGAACATAAAAGTTAAAGGGAAGAGAATATCATCTTACATAAATTTTATTGACCTGGTATCTCATATCCAAGTTATGCAGAACTGCAGGTTCATTCATATACGAAAGTTGGGTCATGTCGTCGAATCCCTCAGCAGGATCATCTTCATCTTTCGGGTATGTTTTGGATATGCTAGCAGTAAGCTTAACAATGGAAAGAGTAAAACAGATGTCAAGTGTCAAAAAGGCAACATTTTGACAGTTCGAATATCAATTTGGAAAAATAATAAGAAGACAATCATACTAGGCTGGAGTTTGATTAACCTTGACAGATTTAGTGTACTAAGTTAAAACAGTGTGCATCAGAAGAAAAGTATGTCTATTACACCAAATTAACTTCTTTGTTTCAGTGCAAACAAATCTTGTTGGAAATTGTCTTCTTTAAATGTCAAGAATGATTTTCTGATCTATAGAATACAAGCTACTATGAGCTATTTGATTGAGGTGGATATATACTATAGCTTTTTTCAGAGATATGCCTTCCTTTACAGCATACATAACACAACACCATCTCCATACAGAAGAGGAAAGCTTCAGCTAAAAAAACAAAAGCTATTTTACCGTCCTTTCATCAGATGTTTGAACTTCAACTTCGTCCCCATTAATCTTTACCACTTTCCCATCAATCCAAACAACCTCCGGATCCTCAACCCAAATGTGAGAACCTTCATATACTTTGGGTGGGTTGCCCTGCAAGAAATATTGAGCTTCAGCTGGAAGTAAGTGCATAAGTTGCACACAAGAGACGTCGTCTATGATATAAACTATAAAGTATCTAGGCACAACTCAGTTCTTCACATTCAGAAATACAGCTGTTCAACAAGTAACCTCACTTAATATTGATTCCTGAAATTCTATAACAAAATGAAGTTAAACATCATCATTATCATGCTTCCCCAATATTTTAATATCACTATTTCTATACCAGCTTTCATTCATTTCTTTTAGTTTTTCATATGTAAGAATATTCAGGAGCCTTGGATGAAATCAAACACCAATCTTCTAAGTATGGATATGACCTAATCTATGAAGAAAATTCAAGATCACAAAACGTGATCACAAAACGTGAATTGGGCACGATTTCAGCAAGAGTTTCAAACGATATTCATAATCTTCATGCAATTATGTGTTTAGAACACATTAAAAACGGATACCCAAATCAAAATCTACACAATCGCCTGTACCAACAACATACCATCTTATTTCAGGAACCCAAATTCGTGATCACAGTTTCGAACACAATTTCCAAAATCTGCGGCACGAATAATATGTTTCGGTCGAATTGGGGGTATCTTAAAACGGGGCAGAGAACACATAAGCAAAATCTCCAGCGATCTGAGTGTATATTTTTTAATTTAATTTTTTTTAATGTTTTTTCTTTTTTTTGGGTTTTGATCGGTGAAAGGGTGAGTGTAGGAGTGAGAAAGGGTTAGTGGAGAAGAGCGACATTGAAAAACCTACGTTTTCGGAGCCGTTGAATCCTTCTGTGGATGCTGTTGATGGAGAGGTTTTTTGGCGGGGAAGAGAGAGAAACTCTCTCAAATACATATTGTAGAGACAGATAATCGCCGATCATGCATTTATTTGTGAACTTAGGATTAGTATTTTAATTTCAATGTTGAAATAGTATTTTGTTTTGTCTATTTTTCCTGTTAATTTATTGAATAATACATTTTTTATATAAAGCATAGCCAAGTTTGGAACTACATAGGATGTTTACATTTCTAATCTTGAGCAAAGAGACATCAAAAATATGATGTTAAACTTGAGAAGTTCTTTATAGATCATTAGATAATCTCCAATTAAAGCTTCCTTTTGAATTTGTAAAGGAAACCAATTAAAATCAAAATTTCCCAATCGAGCTTATTAGAGCAGTGTTGTCTGAGCAACTGAAATTCTTAACCGAAAAGAGATCCCTGGGACACGTGTCGTCCATCTGTACACTTGGGCAACCACAAAAATGGCGTTTCCTTGGTCAATGATATTGAAAGATTGGCGATCAAGAAACCAATTTCCCTTTCCTTAAATCCACACTCCAGAAATGCACCGTTTACAAAAAGGTTGAATCTTCCACCCTGCACCACCGCTTGTACATACACTTGCTTATATCCTGTACATACGACACTTTCTCACTCTCTCTCTCTCTTCAATCGTAGCCGATTATTAATTTGTTCAAATCAATTGATCGAGAAATGGCTCCCCCGCTCTCGTCCGACGAGTTTGGGGTCCAAACCCTAACCCTAATTCCGGGCCTCCCAAACGACGTCGGAGCGTTGATTCTCGCATTCGTTCCTTACTGTCACCACGCGCGCCTCAAAGTTACCTGCAAATCGTGGAGGCGATTCTTCTCCTCGAAAGCCCTAATTTCCCTCCGCCAGAATTACGTGGTGGCACCGAAATTGCTCTGTATTTTCCCGCAGGATCCTTCAATTTCGCCGCCGTATCTGTTCGACCCGAAGAATATGTGGTGGTGCCCGCTTCCGCTGATGCCCTGCAACCCGCACGTGTATGGGCTGACGAATTTCATCTCCGTCGCGGTGGGGCCCCACCTCTACGTCCTCGGCGGGTCCCTCTTCGACACCCGGTCGTTCCCCCTGGATCGGCCATCGCCGTCTTCCTCGGTGTATCGTTTTGATTTCGCGGCCTTGTCTTGGGAATCGGTGTCCCCAATGATCACGCCTCGGGGCAGTTTCGCGTGCGCGGCGGTGCCTGAGCGCGGGAAGATATTGGTGGCCGGGGGCGGGTCCCGGCACACGATGTTTGGGGCGGCTGGGAGTAGGATGAGCTCGGTGGAGATGTATGATATAGGGAATGACGAGTGGGTGGCGTTGGATGGCTTGCCCAGGTTCCGAGCTGGGTGTGTTGGGTTTTACATTGGGAGGGAGTTTTGGGTGATGGGAGGATACGGGGAGTCGAGGACGGTGCTGGGTGTATTTCCGGTGGATGAGTATTATAGGGATACGGTGGTGATGGAGGTGACGAATGGCGGGAAGTGGAGGGAGCTTGGAGATATGTGGGAGGAAGGGGAAAGGAGGAGGCTGGGGAAGATTGTTGTGGCTCAAGGGGAAATATTCATGCTTGACAGAGGTGAAATATTCAGGTAAATTCTGTTGTGGTGTGGACTTTAGTTTTCTGTTATTGCAAGCATTGAAATGACTTTTGAATGTAGCATGTGTAATGCATAGGGCATTGTCATTTGCTGTTATGTTTCTTAGTTAGTTAAAATTGGTGTGCTTAGTTTTGAAAAAGCATTTGGTGTGGTGAAATTGATAGGTATGATAAGAGTTCGAATCGTTGGGGAAAGGAGACTTGTGTGCCAAAGAAGGTGAGTGATGATGCATCAGTTGGGTTTGTTGGGTTAGAGGAGGAGCTCTACTTGCTCACCCTTTTGAATGCGAGTGCGAGTGAGCCGACAACAACAGCGACAAGATCACGGCAGCACAAGAGGTCATCAACGCTGTTAATGCAGATATATAATCCTGGGCAGAGTAGATGGAGGTCAGTTATTGTAAAGCCACCTTTTCATCAGTCCTTAGATTTTAGAACAACTGTAATGTGCCCCATCCGATTGTAGATCTTTCTTCTCATTGGGAATACTTATGATCATTGTTTGTTGCAATAAATCCCAATCTGATCATCATCATCATCATCACCATCACCACCCATATATGTATATAATTCAATGGTTTTGTGTGATGACACTGGCATAAACGGGAAAATTTCACTTAAAACTGCACTCTACTAGTATTATTTTGTTAATTTCTTTTTGAAAATTAAATAAATTGCCTGCAGATGTTTACACATCCCAATTAGTAGGCAATGAAGTAATTGTACAACCTCAAAATAAATTATGTTAATTTCAACGAATATATGTGAGGTCATCAATCAGACAATTTGAGTAAGCTGTTACCGAAATTTTGGGTTCCTGAAAACTATTTACTGAAACCGAGCTACAATGAGTATTTGGTTTACCAATCACTAAAGGCACATTCTGGTTTTCTTGTATGACCAATTTCTTATCATCGAATAAATCCGATCGGCATAGCATCCAGTTGCAAAATGCTGTTGATCTGACAGCCTCATCGTCCTCCAATGCATCATCTGGTACACCTCTTCGTCAAGATGTTTCTCCGAGCAATTCCTTCAAACTGTCGCCTACTTCAAAGTCAAATCAAACGTCAAGAAATTTGATGCTCATAAGGTAGAAATGCAGAGCATCAACAGCACTTTAGAAGTACATAGCATCAACAAGTGAACTAAATATGGTTAGCATCAAAGCTCTAATTTTTAAACCTTGGATCGACTTTCCTCGCTGGGCTCAATACCACTTAAGTTTTAGTATGAAAGTATTATGCCATTAACTCGTGAATAAGCTATTCCAATATTCACTTTGAAAATATAAATTACTTTCCAAATGTCTAGCTTGTGGAATAACACGTGAGTCGAATAATTTACAAGTCACGACGCGATGCTCCTAATCCACGCCAAACCACAATTTTACTAACTCGTGAATTTCGCAAATTTCAACAAACGTGTATTCCACGAAATGCTTGACAAACATTTTTCGCTTATTTAACAAGTCAATATTTCTTAAATAATTTAACTCATATCCAAAATTAACATATTTTATTCATTCAATTCACTTGCGAGTTGCGAGTAGATTGCAATGAAATATTATAATTGATGTATACATCAAACTTATTACTGGTGTATAGCAGTTATGTATCAAGTACTTATAATTATCTTATTTTCCGCCCAAAATATATGACCCTTTCAATTTCTCAGTTTCTTTGCAAATCCTGGTAGTCAATAGTCAGCTTTTGCATTTTCAACCAAGAAAATTTGAAATCACACATGATCATCATTTACTTCCATACATTATATATACACACAGAATCTCAAACCATTACACTCACCATTTTTTACTGTTATTTGCAACATTGTTTAATCTGAACCCAAAAATTATTAAAACTTTGCTGCTTTCAGGAACAAGATGATGTCCAAAAAAGCAATCTTGGTGACTATAGTTCTAGTAGCATTTCTCACCATTAAACCATATGAAGCCACTCGAGTTCTTAACGAAGAAGAAGAGCAATGGCTGAGGAGGGGCCAATACCTCCTACAGCCGCTGTTGCAGCATCGTTCTATTCCACCACCGGGCCCAAACCCCTGCTCATGGGTCCCCAGCAAGGGAAGTAGGACATGCACTACCAGCATCGGCCAGCGCAACTTTGCTGGCCGTGCAACAGCATATCCTCCCCCTCCTCCAAAGCAAAGTTTTGAGTTTGGTGTTGCTGCTAAGAGGATATAAATTCAACTGCGAACAGCACTCAGCAAACAAAATCTGCAATTGACAAGAAACACAGTTTCACAAATCACATATTTTTGGCAAAATAGCTTTAAGATTCTTTCTTTTCTTTTTTGCTTTCAATTCGTATTTCTTTGGTTCAAGAACCAATTATTTCCTCTGTTTGATTCTGTTCCATATATAGGTTGTGATTTAGGTGTGCATTTGGCATGTTGTAACAGATTATAGGAAATTGAATAATGAGATGATAAATGAACATTCCTCAGCACTATGTTTGCTAGAGTTGAAAAGGCTTAAGTTGTATTAAACCTTTGATTTTTAATTCTTCTCTTATCATCAAACATATGACTACCAATTTTAACTAAGTAAATTAGTCCTGTTACTCCTGTAGAAATTGAAATTGCATGAACACAAAAAATCGTTATCTCCAATGAAATTTCATTATCTACCTTCGTGATGTAGTAGATAATCCAAACAACAGATGGCATTCTAAAGTAATTGGACAAAAAACGTACCTCACAGAATGCAACTCACAACAAAACAGATTGATCGCTACTGTGAAAAACTTCCCAGCCAGAAGCTCATCACCAACCTCCATTGCCAAAAGAATTCTGAAGGCCGTGCCATACAAAGTGCAAAATCGAAAAAATTGACTTTTATGGATAAAGACTGCTTAATTGGACTCAAAAACTCATTCTATTTCTCAAGTTGTCCACTTGCTATCTTTAAGCTTTTACTCAGCAAAACACTCTGTTTTCCAAGCCAGAAATGGCAAAGATTGGAAGCCATATCTCGATAAACCTCCAACAACACATGGATGAGGCATAACATCATGAACTACAACTTAACTGATTCATCTGCACATTCAGCAATCAATTCTTGCAAATTTTCTAACTACATATACATGTCTGACACAAATATAGACACAGAACAAGATTTCCAAGAAAGAGCTTGTTGCATAACAGAACACAAGAGAGAGAAAGAGCTTGTTGCATAACAGAACACAAGAGAGAGAGAAAGTGAGTCAAGGGTCATGATTTAATGATAAATATGGATATGCATTAACTGAGCACAATTACAAATAGGAAGTTCTACACAATTAAAATAAGATTATCAAAACTACATCAATACACAAACAATGTTTACATTGAAAATCAATTTAAGAGGGCAGCAGCCAACTTATCCTTCAAGTGTTGAGCAGCACCATCCTGAGTGTGTATGGAGAACGTGTGGATGATTTCACCATGCTCAGTTAAGGAAATGGTGGATTCTTGTGTCGAAACTTGATGCTCTTTCAATTCCTTTATAACCCCAGATACAGGGTGAGAGTCCAGAGGGCAACTTACGCGGACAACTGCATCTTCATGCCTTTCTTGAAACTCAATATCTTGTATAGTGCAGTGATACTCATTTCCATTCAAAATCCCCTTTTCTGTTTCCATTATCCTTATCTTCGTCTGAAGATCTGCAATATAGGCAATTGCATCACCGAGCAGAGATGCTTTGTCCATCTTGGAGATATTTGGAACTACTGCTCTCAATGCATAAAAACGTTGATTGAGCTTCTCACGTCTCTGCCTTTCTGCTTCCACATGATTCAATGGTTCTTCCCTCCCATTTGCTGGCTTCCTACCCCGTTTTCTGGGCTTCCGCTCATCAGAGATGTGAAATGAATCATCCCTAGCTTGCTCAGTGTTAGAAATAATGGATTGTGACAATAGTTTCCCATCACTATCATCATTTCTGTGCCCATTTGATGAGTTTCCATACATTTGAGCACCACCTAGTGTCTGCAAATCATATGATTCCACAGAATAGACAGAATCATCTTCCACCTTAGGAGAGAAGCTAATACTAATCGGTCCTGATCTTGAACTCCCAACACTCAGTTCCTGACCAAAAATCTTTGGAGCAGCTTTAGCCTGTGCTGCTAAACTCGGTTTCACAACTATAGATTTTGTTGATTGAATAACACTCCTATCCTCAGGTATAGAACTCCTGGAGCCAATCTCCACCACCCCTGACTTTGTTGGAACAAACACCACTGTCTCCAAACGAGCCAACTTTGCCAAATATGACCTCGACTCGTAACGTTCTAAACAGCTTTTCGCATCAGAAAGCCAAATAGACCTACCAGAGTTGAATGACTGAGAGGGAATGGAAGGTTTATCAAAGGGAAAGGCAAGATACATCGATGTGAGATAAAACATCTCCACATCCGAAACTTTGTCCAACTTAGCAGCAACATTATCTTCCTCTGATCCCCCAAAGCAAGCATGAATCTTGTGCAGCACCCATCTTCTACCATCTCCATCCACTGATTTCTCATTCTTGGAAACATTACCTTCCTCGCCCTCACCTTCCTTTGGCTCCCTACAATGACCGTCGCCCCATATCAAGGCAGACCTACCAGACTTAGATTTAGAAACATGCCAATATATTGCATATGTC
This sequence comes from Salvia hispanica, assembly GCF_029641045.1. Classification (NCBI taxonomy): domain Eukaryota; kingdom Viridiplantae; phylum Streptophyta; class Magnoliopsida; order Lamiales; family Lamiaceae; genus Salvia; species Salvia hispanica. Next base: position 17,669,901 of record NC_142697.1, read on the forward strand.
CAATCTGATCCCTCAACAATCTTGACCAGTGCTTGCTGCACCCCTAGATCCCCACCGGATGGAGAAAATTCCAACAGCACGTTGTTCGAGGCCAACCAAGCAAGATATTCAGCTGCTTCATTGCCCACTACCCTTTCCACCACAGCCTTATCCTCATCCTTCAACCAAAACTTACTCCCCATCTCAAACAAAAGGACACAAAAATCACAACCCTAAAAAGATTGAATAGCAAAATCTCCACCAAAAAGTTGGGCAAACAAAAAAAAAACAATAGCTCAAACCCCAATTCTCTGAACTAAATTTAGATACGAAGAGCTACAGAAACCACACATACCTGAAATCTTACATAAACCCGGTTCAATTTAATGAATCCCGTGAGTTAGCCCGAGGCTAAAGCAAGAATTATTTTTTAGGGAACCCCACATCCGAAGTAATTAAAACCCTATTATTTGGGGAAGAAAGGGTAAAGAATAAAGTTTTACCCCACCCCACCAAATAAAAAAAATGCACAAGAAAACCTAGGAATTAGGGAATTCTGGATGCTCACTGAATGAAGAATGTTGAACAAGCAACACTATCTTTATGAAGAAATAAAGGAGAAAAATAGATACAAGATGAGATGAATCTGAAAACCCAAAAGTGATACCTCGTATATAGACAGTTTGTGTAAGTGTGTGTGTGTGAAAGAGAGAAATTAGATTTGTTGGAGTATAGAATCCAAGAAAGCGCCAAAGTGAGCGGGGAGGGTAAATATCTGGATTTGATGGAGATGAGAGTAGCAAAGATTGAAAGTAGAAGAAGGTTCATGAATCTGTACAAGCGCTCGTGTATCACATGACACCCGACTCCCAAACCTCATCTCAATGCTTCAAATCATCTTTACTTCACGCGCTAATGCCGTTGTTCAACGTTGATTCACTCCACTTGCCCATTAACTGTCACCCGTACATGCCAAAACAATAGTAGGAGTAATCAAATTGGAACACAACATACTCCCATAAATAGAATAAATGTCAAAATTAGTCCTAAACATATGTCCATTTTTTTATTTTGGTTCTAAACATTATCTTTTGAATTTTTTTGTCCTGCACAAATGAAAATTTGATCATTTTGGTCCTCCGTCAACATTTCCGTTAAAAACTAACGGTCAACGGATTTAATCCTGATTTTGACCAAATTAAAATTTTAATTCTGATTTTTTACTCTCTAATTAATTTCCTAATTATTTTAGCAAATATTCATTTAAGAATTTTAGTAAATATTCTATTCTGATTTTCACGCCTCCTCCTCTGAAGGCATCGTCGCCTTCTCCTTCTCCAGCGGGCGTCTTCTCACCGCCAGCTCCTCCGCCGTCAACTGCCTCTCCCTCACCATCTATCACCCTGCCTCCATCCGACAGTGGCGCTCCATCGCCCTTGAAAGACGATGCCGTACTCAACGGAGTAGGATTGGCAGCCACCGCAGTTGGTTTCTTCGCCCTCATTTTGGTTGCTTGAACACTTCGATTTTACCCTAATTTTATTATGTTTTTCACATTCTTTGGTTCAATTTTATCGCTAAACATTGTTAAGTTAGCGATTATTCCTGTAATTAGGTTGAAATCAGAGCATTGAAACTTTCCAGCTTTAGTAACTCAACGTTAAATGTTGAAACATCAAGGAAGAGAGATTGGGGATTCAGCCGCCATTGGAGTACAGTGATCTGAGCTTTGATTCCTGGGATTAGGTTATTATATTCATATTTTGTTTTTGTTTTATTTTTTAGATTTGCTTTCACTTGTTCAATTTTTGTCAATTTATTTAAATCAATTTTAAAAGTCTAATTTAATTCTAATTAGGGAATATTTAATTCTAATTTTAAAAGAATAATTATAAAAATAATTAGGGAATTAATTAGGGAGTAAAAAATCAGAATTAAAAGTTTAATTTGGTCAAAATCGGATTAAAGCCGTTGACCGTTAGTTTTTAACAGAAATGTTGACGGAGAACCAAAATGATCAAATTTCCATATGTGCAGGACCAAAAAATGCAAAAGATAATGTTTAAGACCAAAAACGTAAAATGACCATATGTTCAGGACCAATTTTGACCTTTACTCCCCACAGAAATACGTCACTTGTCACATGAATAATTCATTGAATTTGCTTACATTTGCAATTTTCTACTTTGGATAGATTTTACATTTATGATGGTCTAAATTTTGGGATTTCCTAGTGTTAGTGTAAGGTCCATCTAATTTAGGGTAGTTTGAAAAAATAAATTGATTTGAGATGAAATAATAAGGAAAGGGGTAATCCTGGTAGCATGAAAAAATAGGGGAGGTGTAAAGGGGTAAGGTTGACCTATATACCATTTCTCTAATCCTTTGCCTTCTCCACATCTCCGAACCCCCTTCAACTCTGTCGCTGCCCTTCAAAATTTTCTGAGCTCCCTTTGCCCTCTAATTTTTCAAGTATATTCAATTCTCTCCCTCCTCTTTTCTCACGACATGTAAACCAAATCTATATTCCCGCGCCAAAATAGTTTGTTGTTTTAGTTTATGCAAGTTAGATCCGTGTGTGATTTCATGAATAAATTCAGATTTTAGGCCCGCGATTTGTTCGGTTTAGTTTCTGTTACCCTTTCTACTTAAGTGTATCGGTTGATTTCTGGTTTCGATTCGTTAGAAGATGTTTGGATTTTTCAGTGGTTTAATTTCAGGTTTTTGTGGTCGCTGAATTTTGCTCGCTGCATGTTGTACCCAAATAATTAATCTTGCTAATCTCTTTATTATTTTCTTACTTTCTTCGATGCTCCTCTCAATGAGTTATGTTTGATTAGGGATTCGGGCTTTATGGATGTTGCTTTTCCTTTAGTTTATGCAGGAATTTGATGTGAATGTATAACTTTCTTGTGTTTGTTTGGGTTCATTTTTTTGGCTGGCAGATTCTTTAAGGTTTTGTTTGCCAAATTGTATGTGTTGTATGTGATTTAGTCGTTAAAACTTTCAAAATGAAAAGAGACTTAATACTATCAAGGGGAGTGATCAATTGCTAACTCATCCCTTAGTTGCTAACTACAACTAATTTAAGACCATAAGATTTTAGAAATCTTGTGGTCTACAATTTGTCATGTGTAATTTCGTTTTTCATTTTTTAATATTAAAAAGATAATATCAATTATCAAATTTAGGGTTTAGAAATATAATGTCAATACAGTGTATAAAATACATCAACACGAAGACATAATAATATCAACACAATTTCATATTGACATTTTACAAGCATAATATTAACATATTATGTAAGGTGTATTGACATAAATCTGTTCGTCAAAAATACGAAAATTCAATAAAAAAATTCAATTTTTTTTCAAATTTTGACATCGGAACATATGCATGTAGTATATCGTTGGAATCCTTACAAAATTATCTTTAATTTGATATATGTTATATGAATTTAAAGTTTTGGGATTTCTTTTAAAAGTTAGTTATAACTAACTTGACATTAATACCCCTATTGATTTTTATTAGAATTAATCCTATAGCCTTATTGACGTTTTTTGTTGATCGTATTGACATTTCGTGGTTGATGATCTATGCCTTTAATTTGAATATCTAATGGCTATTATTGAATTGTATTTAGCAATTAAGCATTTAGTTAGCAATATAACACTCCTCATACTATCAATTACTCATTGTGTGGTTAAGAATATTATCATTACTGTTTGTCTAATGTTTCCATAGACATTAAGGGCTTGTTCAGTTTCTTGGAAATACCAAGGATTGGACCCAAATCTAGGATAAATCTGAAGTTCAGATTGTTTGACTAATTTCTTGAAGGCCTTAGATATAGGTTTGGCCCGTACTGTTCCATTTTGAAATAGGCTATAACAAATCTTGGCTGAGAGCTGGTTTTTGAAACTGGGATGGCCCCACAAACCCAGAAATATTGTGCAGATTACACTATTGCCCCCGTCGTTTTTGTTCCATGCTAACTAAGCATCACATAATGAACACGAGTTGGTGGGCCATCTCCATTCAATTCTAACTTAGATATAAATCTGCTTAATTTTAAATAGGAAACTGAACATGCCCTAAATGTAATGATAATGTCTTTGTGTTATTTGTTTTACTACCCAATGCTTGAGCAAAATGGAGCAAAATAACTGTTGTTTTGTAGGATGAGCTACTGATATGATGAAATTTGTGTATTCGAAAATATGCCCTAGTTGTTAATTGTGTTTAATTAATTTTAGCCCCAAATATGCTAAAAGGTTTGGAAGGCTTTCACAATAAGAATCGTGCTAGCTTAGTGTTATAACAAGTGGTGAATTAGGATCTTGTAATCGGACAATGAGATATGACATCAGTTCATAACTTACACTTTGGTGTTGGGCATAGTCATAACTTGGAAACTGGACATAGTAGTCCCTTAGTAACGTTGGCCGAGAACCATGACCATGATCTCGACTTGAGGTCAGTAGAAGGTGGTGATATAGGTATGGGACATGAAGATATTGGTCATGGTTATTTTTTGTCTCCAATGATCAACCAAGACATGACTCTTTCACACTGTGAAGATGGAGAATATGATCATGAGTATGGTAAAGGTAGCGAGTATGAAAATAAGTATGATCCACTTGATCAGAAAGTGTTACATGCTGAAAGTATAGAGACGGGACATAGTCAGGAAGCGAGTGGTGCAGACAACCATGATAGGCGACTAACTGCTACATCAGATGTCGATGAATTGCATTTTTCTGAGGATAATGAATTGGTTGTGTTGGAGAACTACGAGATTGATGAAAACTTTGAGGTTATGCATCAGAACACTGAATTGGTTGTTGTCTCTTTTCCACTTCATTCCATTAAGCAGCCTCAAGTTCTAACCTCGTCTCCTATTGTTCAATCTCGAACTTTGTCTCATTTATCTACACATGAATTTATTGTTAATACAAGTGGTGCAAATGAAATTAAGTTCAACGAGTCATATATATAGAGTTGAAAAAAAGAATAAAAAAATGCTGACGTCCGCCGGGACGTTCATCGAGTCACCACAATGGCGGACGACTAGACGGACGTCCGCTCACACCCGGGGACGACCTCTCGTCCGTCCTCGGCTCGTCCGTCACAATAGTGGACGTCCCGGACGGACGACCCGCTCGCCGGTCGGACGTACGTCCGTTATTGTGGATGCTCTTATGAAATTTGTCATGATTCAAAATACTCACCTTTCGTCTAAATTCCCAGAGAAGTTGGCACACTTTCCTTTTTAGTTTGTCCCACAAAAAATGTCACATTTCCCTTTTTGGAAAAAGTTCTCTCTCACATGAATATAAAAATTATATTTTCTCTCTCTCTCACATGAATATAAAAATTATATTTTCTCTCTCCATTTAACACACAAAATAAAATCTCATAAAATCTCGTGTCATTTTCAAAGTATGCCAACTTCTCTGGGACGGAGGGAGTACCTATATACTTATTTCACTTAAATTTATTCCTACTAAAAAAATAAATGTACTCCTACGTAACAAGATTCTAATAAAGGTGTCATAAAAAAATTATATTAGTAGTTGCATTGCTTTGTAGTATTCCCTATCTATTTTGTTATACCAATCAATGATAATATGTGTACCTATGGAAATTCAAATTGCAGATGGACAAGCTTAAATGAGTAACCAAATATCAAAATAACAACATTACAAGTTTTAGTTAAATAATAATAATAATAATAATAATAATAATAATAATAACAATAATAACAATAATAATAATAATAATAATAATAATAATAATAATAATAATAAATAATGGTGTAATACACTTTGAAGGTTTAGAAAAATAAACATAGCAACTACGAAACTTTGAAAGATTTTTAGAAAACCCATAGTTTGGTCAGCAAATTATGCTTATGGAATATTAATTTATTTGAATTTATTTTAATTACGTACTTTTAAATCTGGGCAAGTGATTCCGAAACGCGGTTAGAATTCGTCCTTCCCGATTTTCCCAATTTTGCGCCCAAATTTGATTTCTCTTGGAAAAAAAACCCTAATTCCAAAATCGAGCTACGCCAAGGAACCCTTCAATCAATCCTGTTGCTACCAAGGTAGAAGTATTTCATCAGCGTTTTCCGTTTCTCGATTTCTCTCTTCTCTCTTCTCGTTGTATATGGGAAATTTGCAAATTCATCGTTATCTAAGATTTTTTTCATGCGACTAGTTTAATTTGATCAAATAAATTCATTTTGGTGATTACGGAATATTTCAGATTTGACGTATCAGCTTTCCTCCTGTATTTTCAGTGCTCTGCCTCGTTTGAACCCTAAAACGATCCGTTTAATCGAGCAAGCAGAAGGATGGCGATTGCAAGAACTGGTGTTTTTGTAGACGACTATTTGGAGTGTGAGATGTTCTTAACACTACTTCTTATACACACGCATATATACACTCATATATATCCAAAAATTTTATGAAAGAAAAGGTTATAACTGTGTCATTATTTGTGTGCAAAGATTCTAGCACACTGCCGGCGGAGCTTCAGAGGCTTCTCAATACCATTCGAGAACTGGACGAACGTTCACAAGGTTCCGTTATGCTATTTTTACAGAAATGCAACGGATCTTCATGTTATGATATGCTAAGCTCAGAAGTTTAATTAATTTCTACTGTTCTCTGTGTAAATGTTTGTGTACAGCCATGATAAACCATACAAGGCAGCAAACAAAGTATTGTTTGGGTTTGGCATCTCAAGGCGGTTCATTCTCCACGAAGATGGAGGACGATGAGTTGTCTGAAAAGCTGCGAAAAGAAATTGAAGCAAACCAGGACAATGCCTTTCGCCTCTGCACTGAGAAGGTTCTACTTGCCAGACAAGCTCACGACCTTGTAAGTCGGTGACATGGATGCTTATGTCTTGGAACTTTGCAAGGTTTCCTTGTTATTGCATCATCAATAGTAGAAATATATAAAAAAAATTTGGGAGGGGGGAAATAGCATGTTTGCGCTTCATTGTCGATAAAGAGCATGTTCTTGGAGTAGATACTTTTAGGTTATTTTTCGTCTTGATCTATGTTTCATGTTTGTTACAAGCACTGACACTTTGGTTGATTAACAAGATACGCCCATCATTATCCTTAAATTCAGAGCTGATAATTTTCCTGCTTTGGGACCTTCCTTCAGATTGATAGTCACATAAAACGTCTTGATGAGGATTTGAATAACTTTGCAGAAGATCTCAAACAAGGTGCGGCTACTCGCTCATCTTAAAGTTTTTCTCATGTAGTTGCAATGCGAGTAATAAAACTAGCAATACCTATATAACAAATCTTACTTGACAAACATATTCTAGCTTTTAAGCCTCATTGCTTGTTGACCATTCAACTTGGTTTTCACGTAGTAAGTGCAGTTGTATGAACGAGAAATATCGATATCTGAATTTCTAATAGATGCCAAAACATGTAAGGTAAGATATGCTGAAAATTAGATGATTCCTTTACCACAGCATGAAGGTGACACATGCCAACCCCATTGATCCAAAGCATAGATTTCCTATTCTGAAAGTGGTTAGGAAATGCATACCCCCCCCCCCTCCCCCCACCTTCCCAAAAAAGTTATCTTCTTGTATGTGTTGGAAAGGCATTGTCTACATGGAAATGGTTTAGCTTTTGCACTGATGGTGATTATTGTAGTGATGGCCAATGTCATTGGCGTTAAGTCATTAACATTTTTTGAGTTTTGCAGAAGGAAAAATAGCACCAGATGAGCCAGCTGTGCTTCCTCCATTACCTTTAGTCCCTAAAGGTGAAAAACGCAAGCCACCATATGGAACACCTCAATCGAAGAGGCTTGATTACAAGGAGAGAGATTGGGATAGGGAGCGTGACAGAGATTTTGAGCTTATGCCTCCTCCTGGAAGCCTCAAGAAAGACTTTGCTTCACCCGTTGAACTTGATCAACCCATTGATCCAAATGAACCTACTTACTGTGTCTGCCATCAGGTCAAAGCCTCTGTTAATTTTTACACTCATTATCAATTTCTAGTGTTTATGCTGTTGAGGTTAATACTTCACCATGTTTGCAGGTATCTTTTGGAGATATGATTGCATGCGACAATGAAAACGTAAGTCAATCATCCCTTTGTTTGATCAGTTTTTGTCGCATAAAGAATGTTGGTAAGTATTTTTTGTTTTGGACAGTGCCAAGGAGGTGAATGGTTTCATTATGCATGTGTTGGGCTTACTCCTGAGACTAGATTTAAGGGAAAGTGGTATTGCCCGACGTGCAGGCAGGTACCACACCACTGAAGATGCATGTATATTGCTCTACACTTTGACAAATTCAATCTACCTAAAAAAGTAGCTGGGTACTAGTAACGATTGATTTTGCAACGATTGTAATTGATTTTTTTTCCGCGCTGCACTACCTTCCTCCTTTTGCATTCGTTTATGTTATCTTTATATATCTCTCAATCTGTTCATCATAACTAATTTTAATTTTTTTTATCACCCTCCTTACTGAATATTCTTTGAATTTGAAAACATAGCAGCCTCTTGTTTATCATCGAAGTATTTTGTTTGTATAATATTTCAGGTTCGAAATATAAAATCTTGCGGTAAACCTAACAGAATCAGTAGCTGTTTCATGCACAACGATGGTACCTTGATTAATTAAGATCGCATCGCTGAGTGTTTTGTCAACTAACCAAATTCAAGTATCAAGAATTTTATTATTACTCCAACTCGAGAAAAATAAAAAAAATCCACAATTTATTAGAAAAGAGGTGAGGGAGCTTCTGCTGTGTTGCATAATAGTGAGATTGGGATGTGAAGGTTCAGGGAGTCAATTGTTTAAATACAGTTAAACAAAAGTAGGTGTGAAGATTAGTTGCGGTGCTCATGAATATTTTGACAGAAATTATATTAATCCTGACTTACACACGGCTTCATGTCACTGCCAAATGGTGTTCCAATGTGCTAGGAATAGGATTGATTGATAATAATAATTCAAGCTAATCCGACATATACCTTGATGGAATGATTGATTTCACATGCTCAACAATCTTATCCTTCAAATAAACAGAGTAATATTGTATTTTATCAATCAATCTACTTGGTAGTATCATTTAACTCAACATACTATTCGCAACAACAGAGTTCACATACACAAGAATGAAGATGATTGTTTAGTGGTATATGAGTATATCCATTACCAATTCCTTAGAGAAATTTATAGAAAGGAGGAGATTAAAAACCATTGAACTCATGAACTTACAATGAGACTTGCGATCACAAGCAAATAACAGGCAATACCAAGGCAAAAGAGGCAAGATTTTGAGAAAGAAGAAGCTTTTGTGATTTAATTTGAGGAAAACAAGGTGTAATCCAAAACCTAAAAACAAAAATAAAGGAAAAAAGAAGAATATAATGGTTGACGGATCCGTAATGAATGTACAACACTATCCCTACAAGCGAACGCCGATTCCAAAACCACCCTTCCGATCACTTTTTCCCTTTCTTCCCAACGGCTGCCTTCTTTGCCGGAGACTTGACAGTTTTCGCCTGAGCTTTCTTCGCCGCCGGAGCCTTCTTAATAGCATCAATTGGCGTTGTCTTCCGCCCCGGATTAGTCCTCGTTGACGTTCTCGTTGCCTTAGCCGGCGGTTTCTTCGCAATTTCCGGCGCCTTCCTCTTCGTTGCGGCCTTCGCTTTCGCAGGAGCTGCTGCCTTTGGCTTCGCTGCGGGTTTAGCCTTCACAGCCGCTTTCGGCTTCGCTGCAACAGTTTTAGGCTTTGCTGCGGCGGTTTTAGGCTTGGCTGCTGCAGTTTTAGGCTTCGGCTTGGGTTTGGCAGCAGCGACCTTCTCCTTGGAAGCGGCGGCTTTGGACTTCAGCTTCGAGGCAGTCGCCGGCTTCTTCTTAGCCGGCGCAGCAGCAACAGCCGGAACCGGCTTTTGAGAGCGCGCAGAGGGCAATTTAAACGAGTTTTTCACTTTAGCAAGCTTCTCGTTCGCCACGAGCTTCTTCAATTGAACGAGCAAAACCTTCCGGAAATTCGCCGGCAAATTCTTCTCCTTATCCTCAATGAACTTTGTGATCGCGTATTGGCTTGATCCCGTCCTATCCTTGAGCGTGGCGATTGCGTCCTTAATCATCTGCATTCACATAAAACAAATCGAATCGATTAAGAACCCAATTCATCGATTACAAAATCAAATTATTCCAAAAAAACGATAATATTCATACGGAAATGGTTTAATTTAATCACCTCAAAGTAAGGAGGGTGAGAGGAATTCCGGTTCCTCGGGGCAGGAACCTTCTTCTTCTTCGCCTCTTTCGGTGCAGAAACCTTCTTCACCGTTGCGGATTTCTCCGGAGCTTTCTCATCGTTAGCTGTCTCCTCCGCGATGCCTGCGGCTGCAGTCGCCTCCACCGCTAGCTCATTCGGGAGAATCGGCTCTTCTGTGGTAGCCATGGATAATTCGCAGCTGAAATTAGGGTTTGGAGATTGAGGAAATTTAGGGAAATGAAGGGAATCTAGATCGAATTCTGTGTGTGTGGTATTAACGGAGAAAAATTGGGTGGATTTAAATAGTGAGAGTTGGATTTCATTTCATGAAGACGAAATCTGATTGGCTGGAAGCTGGTTCACGCGGATTCAGAAATTTTGAATATGGACCGTAAGATGGATTTCAATCTACGCTCATCTCCCGCTTAAAGAATTGCGCATGGATGGCGTAGCTTGGCAAAGTTAGTAGGTTTAATGGAGTGGGATGTGTTTTTCAGCTACACTAATTTGGACAGAACTTGAGCTATGTTTAATGGATTGGGATGGAAAGTGTTTCACTTTGTAGGGAATTTCATAAGCTTTCTGAAGCATGGTCATTTAGGCCGAGAAGATTATTGGTTACGGAGATATTTGGTTTAGAAGTTACAGTGGTCGGGACATGTGTTTTCGTGGATAGTGTTGTACTTCTTCAACGTTGCGCAAAAATGCTCGGAAGAAATTTTGTATTTTAACATTGAATACGTTGCTGGCTTAATGTAGGATTGTATTGGGTCCGTAATCATGAAAATTTAACAAGTTTTGATTGGAAAATTATCGATACAAAGATAGTCGAAGTTGAACATATTTTTACTATTAGACTTGAAGCAATAATTTCGTATTTCTACCGATCAATTTTATTTTGAAGATTGTTATTTCATTAGCTTATTTTCTACTAGGGATTGTTGATTGTATCTAAACACACACATTTGGCTTAGTTGCATATAGAAGGTATGGAGTAACACAAACAAAAAAAAAGTGGAATTCATTGTTTTTATTAGTACTACGTTGATTATTCCATAGGATTTCAAAGTCGTTGTTTGTTCATTGGTTATGGTATGTAAAAATGTCATTTTCTGTTAGTCAAATAACGATATTATCATATTAGGCATTGAGAAAACTAGGATGAAACCATAACACTAAGATTACCACAAGCTAAATGTAAGTTGAGTCCAACTAGTTATGAAGACCATCACGTCCCAATTGAAATATTCAAAATTCATTGTATCCAATAAATTCATATGTTTATAGACCACGTCCCAAATGAAACCATTCAGAATTCCATATATAGATTTATATAATTAACAAGCATAATTGAAATATAATGATTATAAAAATTTCAATGGACAAAATTAGTGCAAGTTCAACTGCCAAACGACACAATAATCTCTTAATTGGTAGTTTCACGTCTAAAAACGCCTAATTATTTCCTAACGCTTGAAACTAATCGACGTATCAGATTGCAGAAAATCATCACTAATTTGATTAATAAATTTGTAGACTTGTAGTAACGTATACAGATAACGCTGCAAGGATAATAATCTAGACAAAATTCGATTCTTATTGAAACCGTAGTTATAAAAATCAGGAAACATGGTCTTTATAAAATCCCTTAAGAAAAATTATTAGACGTTCTCGCTAGCTTTCATCACAAAGTTCCTAAAATATTTGCCCTATTATATTGCAAGTCTTTCAAGATATACCGACTTGACCGGTTAATTTTTTTCAACGTGTATCAAGTTCATGTCTCGACTACTAGACTACTCCCATCCACAATCTTCACTCAACCTTCCAATTTTTTCATAAAATATTTATTTCTTTGTCATCCACCTACACAATCTCCAACTTATATAAATGTTACTCTCATTGATGACCTCAATACAACCTGATAAAATATTTTTCACATCACAATTCTTAATATAAAATCCTTCCATCCTCGATACAAGACCTAGTTTGATTGAGCACGAGTGCTTTTTTTTTTTGTTTTTTTTTGAGAAAAGAAGAAAATTTTATATATATTAAGATGTTTCTTCTGATACAATAGTCAAAACATTTTTAGGAATAAAATTTACACCCACAAAATTTTGACACCTAAATAACAAGTGAGCAATACGATTACAATCTCTAGGGATGAAATTAAATTCGATGACGTGAACTCTTCTCGCAACTACCAAGATATCATCATTTATCACCTCACTGTAAGGATCAAGTTCAACATCCCCATGTATTCCTCTGATCAAGTTTTGGTTATCACTTTGCACATATAGATTGGATATATTTTGTAAAAGGGCCATATTCAAACCATAACGAACAACAATACCTTCCATGAACGTTGTCGAACCAGCTACTCTAACTTCAGTCTTGCATGCGAAGATAATCATCCCCTTTTCATCTCTAAATACCACACCCAGTCCAACTGGACCATCATGGAGAATATTTATATCACTATTCATAACAAAAGTGCCCGTTGGAGGAGGCTTCCATCTCTGCAACCTGTGATGTTCAGCTCTATTTTTCGTATCCCGTTCAAAAGTATCACACATTTCCATCCGACTTTTGTGGGCCCTCAATAGAATTTCTCTCCAATGAAAAGATTTTTTCTCAAAGTAAAATTCATTTCTCCTCTTCCAAATATTCCATGCAATAAAAGCAAAAAGTGTAAAAGCTTTTTGAGGTAATTTCTCCAAGAGTGACCAAACCACTTGTTCAAATGAAAAATTATTAAGGAATTGAGATTCAAAACGATGAGGACCATACCTCCAAATATTTGCCACTTCAGTGCATTGTAACAAAAGATGGTCACTTGATTCATAGCTTAAGCCACAAATCTCACATACAGACCCTGCATCAATGCCTCGACGAGAAAGGTTATCCTTAGTGGGCAAGCTGTTTACGCAGGCCCTCCATAAAAAGTGTCGAATTCTAGGTGTGACTTTTGAATGCCATAACCTTTTCCAACATTTTTCCGTTTGACTTAAAGAAGCTCTATATTCATGACTTTTGTCAAAAAGTGTGCCTGCCAAATGATAGGTTGTCCTAACCGAATATAATCCTTTCTTATCATATCCCCATATTCGCTTATCATCCAACGATCGAGTGCTAAGTGGCATAGCACAAATACGATCTGCTTCCTCCTTACAAAAGAGCCGGTACACTACATTCTCTTTCCAAATCATATTTTGTTGGTCAATTAAATCAGAGACCATTGAGAAAGATGTTTCTAAATCTTGGAAAGTTTTTGGTGCTGTCGGAGGCAGACCATTAATCCATTTCGCGCCAATAATTGGAACTTTTCTCCCATTACCAATTCTCCATGCCATTCCTTCACTTACCAGCTCACGGGATGCTATTAGACTTCTCCATAAATAGCTTGGTTGATGAGCTATAGGAGCACTGAGGACATCTCTCCTTGGAAAATATTTGGCTTTAAGAAGCTGACTAATGAGAGAGTCTGGCTTCTGTAATATTCGCCACAATTGTTTACCCAACATGGCCAAATTGAATCGATGAAGATCACGAAATCCCAAGCCTCCCTCAAACTTAGGTTTAGTTAGACAACTCCATGCATTCCAATGAATTTTATGCTTTTCCCGCACTCCACTCCAAAAGAAGTGTGCCATGGCTTTTTCAATCTCATCACAAATTGAAGTTGGGAGAAGAAAACAACTCATGGTATATGTTGGAATAGCTTGGATGGTTGTCTTGAGAAGTATCTCCTTACCTACCTGTGAGAGTGTATTTTCTTTCCAATTCTTTAATTTTTTGTGTACCCGCTCCAGTAGCATCCCAAACACTTGTTTCTTCGATTTCTCGATTATTGTTGGAAGGCCTAAATACTTTTTATGGAAAGGCACGTCGTTAACCCCCAAAATCTCACGGATTTTGTTCTTTCTCTGGTCCTCAATATTTTTGCTCACGGTTAACTCAGATTTGTCAAGATTAATCTTTTGCCCAAAATCTTCTTCATATATGCGGAGAATATTTTTCAATGCCAAAGCTTCTCTCTCACTTGCACGGCAGAACAAGATGCTATCATCGGAAAGAAAAAAGGTGAGACACTGGTGGTGCAGAGCGTGCAACCCAAAAACCATGGATCTGATTATGTGCTTCAACCTGATACAAAAGAGTAGACAAAGTTTCTGCACATAGGATAAACAAGTAAGGAGAAAGTGGATCCCCTTGTCGGAGACCTCTTTCTGGACAAAATCTATTGGTAGGCTCATCATTAATAATGATTGAGTGATGGCTGGGATCCATCTGAGCTGATGGAGTGGGATCTAGTTGATTCCATTCTAGACTCAAAACTTAATAGAAAGGCACTAACATCTCCAATGTTCCATGGATCTGGCCTTGAGGTCACTGCACACACTGCTAGATCATACTCTTGACCCAGACCTCCCAAGATGTGCAACACTTGTTCTCTATCTGAGATTCTGCTCCCAACAGATCCAAGCAAATCAAAATAGGTTCTCATCTTACCCAAATATTCAGTCATTGTTAGGCCATCTTTCTTCAAGGCCTGAATTTGTTGTCTGTATTGCATCACCTTGGCCGTCGAGCGGCTTGCATAGTTGGTCTCTAGTGCTGTCCAAATGTCTCTTGCAGATCTGAGCCCTACCACCAAGGTCAAGGCAGTCTCTGAGAGAGAAGATAGGAGCCATCCTGCCACTCTTCTATCTTTCCTTTGCCATGTCACAAAGGCCGGATTCAACACCATCGATTCACCATCTGAATCTGGAATAAGATTCTCAGGAGGATCAGTTTCTCCTGTAAGAAACCCTTCAAGGCCGTAGCCATAAACTGAAACATCTACTTTTTGCTGCCACATGAGAAAATTTCCATCACTCAACTTGACAGAAATAAGAGGTAACTGAGAAAAGATAGGAGGCAGTGTTGCCAGTGGTATAGTTTCGTTGGCTTCTGCCATTTTTGAAAAAGAAACAAGAAACTAGGTTGAGTAGGTAGGAAAGACAGGATCAAAAGGATCCTTCTCTGATACCATGAAAAGATCTCATTGAATTCATGAAGGAGAAAGTAGAATGCAGAATTTGCTAAAAATAGTTTAAGAGAAAGTTAATGTTTCATTGCATAAAGACAAATGCTCATTGAGCTCATATATATACACATCAATCGAACTCTCTAGAATCAATCTCTAATCTAGATATTGCAAGATAAACACACACTAAACATAACTAACTCTGCAAATCCACTTTCCTCCTTAACCCTTTGATCAACACGTCTCTCCAAGTAGTACAATAGTCTTGCACCTCGTTGTTATCCTAGGTACAGCCACCAGCTCAGCTTGTGTCGAGTTGTTGCTTACTTTCTCTCGTGCACCACACGCACCTGCATTTTCCCGTTGCTCATCAAGCACAGTTGAGAGCTTCACATTGCAAGCAATAGCTCGATCATCTTTGCAATGCTCTCTAACAGCAACTACATGTTTTCGAACCGAAACCTTCTGCATCTCCTGCCATGTTTATCCTCATCCGTAACCTCTGTGTCAAAGCATACTAATATTGGAGCGTGATCAGAGCATACACGACAAAGATGCCTCACTTGGTGTTTTGGAAAAATATCACACCAATTATCATTAGCCATCGCCCTATCTAGCCTTTCTTGGATGTTTTCCTCACCTTTTCTTCCATTTAACCATGTGAATTTATTTCCAACAAAACTCAAGTCTCTCAACAAACATTTATCGACTATATCTCTGAAAAGATTCATTTGGTTGATAGAACGGATAGACCCACCACTTTTTTCATGTGACCAAAATATTTCATTGAAATCACCACAACACATCCAAGCTTCATTTTCATCTCTCTTTATTTGCTCTATCAAAGCCCATGTACGCCATTTATTAGTATTTTCCGGCCAACCATAAATTCCCGAGAAGATCCAAGAATCATGTTGCCCCTTACTTGTGATACGTCCCAAAATATGGTTAGTGGAAAAAGTTATAAGCTCAAAATCTACTCCTCATCCATAAAATGCAAAGACCTCCCTTCCGTTTTCGACCTTCTCCAGAACAATCAATAGGTAAGCAGCCAACCATATTGAAATTCACTTGATTGAGATGTTGCATTTGCTGTGAAAATAGACGTATCTCCATCAAAAATATAATGTTAGGACCTTCAGTAGTTAGGATCTTTCGAAGAGCTCGAACTGTCGTTTGGTTCCCAAGCCCACGACAGTTCCAACTTAATGTTTTCATGGCGCTCGGCAGGGCTGGCAATCAGCCTCTGCCCCCTGCCGTTGGGGTATTATCACGGTCTTCCACTTCAAAAATCCTGCATCTGCTCCTTTTTGGAATTTTTTCCATTTCTCCAACATTTTCCAAAAAAAGTTCCCTTTTTGTTCCACCCAATTTTTGTAGAGTGAAATCTGAAGTTGTAGATCCTGGCTTCCTCCAAATTCTGGCACGCCGAGTACTGACCTGAGACTGTGAAAGTTGGGCCATCCCCACTGCATTTCCTTTTTGTGCTTCGCTATAAGAGTTAATTCTGCAATTTTGTTCTGCTCTTGTGTGAGGAAGACTTGATGGGATATTACATTGATGTGAAATGGTTAATTGTCTGGTGGATGAAACCATGTGGTGAGTAATGGTAAGGTTGAGAGTTTCAGAATTTGAACGAGGAGTGGGATTTTGATATTGGTAAACAGGGTGTTTTGGCTGGGAGGATATTTTTGTTTTTTGTGCAGGTTCGGGGCAAGGTACTTGGTTTGATTTATTTTTATTTTCAAACAAAGCATCAGTATTTAGGTACTGGTTTGAATTGGCAAAACTCATGAGCTCTGATCCACATGAGATAAGATTATTTTGTCCTGAGTTTGCTACAGCGGTTGAATTCGAAGAAGAAGCATTCTTCGTATCCATAGCAATTTTGTTAATAGAATCGACAATATCTTGGACTTCAATAGTAGCAAGGCAGGTACCTGTCTCTTCATCATTCTCTGCAGGACACTCTTCATCATGGGCAGGTTCTTTTATGGTTTTAAAGCACATAGTCTCATTTTCTGGCACTACAAAAGTAGTCTTTTTTCTAGGGGGTGCACGCAAAAACTCTCCAATAGCAAAATCAGTATGCTTCATTTTCTTTAAATCTTCCATCCTGTCAATGGTATCACAATCCTTCATATTGTGTCCGATGTAGCCACATATGTAACAGAAAGAAAGGAGCCTCTCGTATTTTACGAGTGTTGAGATAATGGAAAGGTAGTGAAAATGGAATGTAACGAGATAAAGTTAGTAGAATTTTTGGCCCATTACTAAAAGCAGTAAAAAAATAAATGGAACATTTATTGGTGAATGAAGTAGCTGCAGAATTTAATGGTCAGCGAAAGAGTGTTCAAAATTAATAAAGAAAGCCCTCGATCCAGAAAATCCTCTAGACACTGGGTCTAGGAACTCAGAGAACCTTGAGCTACATGTCGTTGGGCACACAATCACTACCTTAACTCCCCCTTCAAAAACCCTCAAGCCGCTTTAGCTAAGAAAATTAGTACAGGGAAGCAGGGATCGAATCCACAGAGATGGATGCGTAAGTAAACATGTTCAAAGACTCGGAAACTATTTTTGGCTGCTGCCACGCAATTTTTGGGGTTAAGCTTTAATTCCTAGACTTGGTAAATGAAATATTCTACTCTAACAGCTAGATCTAGGCAAAGACATAAAAGCATACATATAACCAAAATAGAGCGAGACAATTACTGGACTAAGCAAACAGCTTCCTAAGCTAACCTAGACCTGGGAAAAATTAAACGTGGGGACCATTCACCAAAACAGCATAGTACGACTGAAAAGCTGCAAAATAACTAACTAAAGGACTAACTAACAGCGACATCATCTTCTCCAACTTTTATCATTAGACTACCAGTGAAAAAAACAGAGCAAAACAGAGATCGAAACAAAGTAAACGAAATTAAACCGATATAAACGAAGAACAGGTAAAACTAAAGCAGATCTACTTCTACTAGACGAGGCAAAACAAGAATGCAGAACTTAAGCAACTAAATCAAGCAAAATCAAGCAGATCCATCCACGGGACGCTTAATCCACTCCGGATCCAAGCCATCCACAACAATCAAACACCATTTCCATCTCCGATCCTCACAAGTTTACGTAGATTCAACCGATCAACAACAAATTTCTAACAATCCAACTCCAAACTCAAATCAACCAACGATAATCAGCAAATCAAACCAACAACACCACAATAAAACAAACGAAACAAAAGTAGCGACATCCATTGCAAAATACGAAGTATTCAACGATAATAACGAAACAGAGCCGAGCCTTGAACAGCGAGGACTCGGAGAGTACCAGAAGTAAACAGAAAAACAAAAGATAATTGTTTCTTCGCCTCCGTAGAGACGGTGTTGCTCCACAACCAAACTGAAATATGAACCCCCGCACCAAATCCCCGTGATAATGTGTGTAGAGAAGTGGAAAACTAAGCTAAGAGCCGAAAAGTGATGATCCTCATGTTAAGCGCATGCTCTTATTTATAGTAGACAGAGCTTCTAGACCGTTCATGTGATCTCCATTTTGCCCTCTGATTTGATGCTCCTCAGTCTAGTGGCTCTTCCTTTTTCTGCTTAATTTTCCCGATAGCTTCCTCTCCCCGGCAATATTCATCTTCTTCCTGGGGCTAGCGATTTCTCTACACACCTGGCTTATAAAATCTTGTTAGACCCATGAAATCACAGAATTTTACCCCATAACCAATGCATGAAATTAGCCTTATCAGTGAACGGATGAAAATTCAAAATGGGACAATTATTGATGGACAGATGGAGTAAAAAACTTTATAATTATTTTCAATATATTATTTTAAAAAATTAAATGAATTAAATTTAATTCAAATCATAACAAAAATTACTAAAATAAGATAAATAAAATACTCCCTTCGTCGCACAATAAGAGCATCCACAATGGGTGTCCGATCTCAAGACCGATCGCCCGAGATCGGGCTCGGGCGTCGTTGGGCACCCACTGCAGGCGTCGGGCGCGCCCGACGACGACCGAGAGATTGGTCGTTCCGATCTCGAGCCCAATCGATCGGGCATCCACTACAGGTAAGCACTCGAGCCCGATCCATGCATTTTTTGCTTTTTTAAAAAAAAATTCTTGAAACCCTAATTAAACCCAATACAAAATTAATTTCTAAAACAGAAACATGTCCCCGTTCAGCTAGCGGCAAACTATACGGATTCAAGGCATACTAATAGTAGTTTTTTTAGCTAAGTATGATGTAGTTTTTTTTAATTAAGTAATGTAGGTTTTTTTTTTTGCATTTGTGGTGTTCAATATAATATATTTTGGTCTTGTAGTACCTAAAAACAAAATTAAAAAAAATAATATTAAAAAATTAAAATGAAAAATGGATAATAGATAGGGCTTCACTAGGGCTCCATCATTGCAGAAAGATAGGGCGTGTTGATGTGGCAACCACTAGAGCATCCACTAGGGCTCCCACTAGGACATCCATTGTGGATGCTCTAAGAGTCACATTTAACTTTTACCATAAATGGTAAGTATGTCTCATATTCCACTAACTCATTTTACTCACATTCTATTATAAAATCAATATAAAAAAGTAGACCACATATTCCACTAACTTTTCTAACACATTATTCTTTACATTTCTTAAAACGCATGAGGTACCAAATGTGACCCTTATTGTGAAACGAAGAGTACAATATAAAAATTACACAAAATAGGATAAATGACTTACAATAATTAGAAAATAAACAAAATAAGAGTAAAAACAAGCTTGTAGAGACATGACCTTCGAAGAAATGCAAATCGAGCTTGTAGGACTCCAAATGCTCGTTCTACATCTTTTCTGAGACTCTTTGTGTTAAGCGAACAACTTGTACTTCTAGGTCCGTAGAGAAGAGACTGACTTAACAAATGCAACCCAAGAAGGGCTGCACATTTGTGAGATAGTATGTCATATTATGTTGTCGACCGTTCACTACGTAATTGAAATATGGTGCTCGACCTTCTAAGACATAATCAAAACAGGAGACTGATGAAGTATGTTAATATCATCGCACCAACATGGAGTTTAAAAAAACGCATCCATTGGTCGAATGATGCAACAACTTCCAAAATAATCGTTGGCTTGCCACTTCTGCTTGTATATTGACCAGCTTATGCCTTAGGACATTTTTTCATTCCTAGTGCATGCAATTTATGCTACCAATCATGTCTGGAAAAACACGTTGTTCTACAACATAGAGAAGTCTGCTAAGTCATGATTGTCAGGCCTTTTGAAATACTTCATCCGTTCTCTCATAGTTGAGTCATTTCCATATATAGTAACTTTTTTTCTTCTTTCTTACTTTACTCTCTTTTACTTTATTTTCTCTACTTTATTCACTTTTTACTTTATTCTCTCTACCTTTTTCTCTTTCTTACTTTTTTATCTATTTGTTTAACACACCCAACATTCATTTCTTAAACTTCGTGCTGAAAGTTTCATCTCATTGCAGCAAAAAGGCGATTCCGTCGCCTTGGCGGCCCCCACACTTCAGCCCGACATATGTGAAGGGGTTCAATCAGGGTACGCAGTAACCCGTTAAGGAGGAAGCCTTAACCCACTGGCTGTCAGAAGCCCATTTCCCTAGGCTGCACACTTGTGCATGAGAGATGGAAGCAACTACACGACACCAGTGAGATTTGAACCCAGGCTCATTGCAGCAAGATCTGTCCATCCGTTGTCAACTGCGTTGCACCTGCGGGCAAAGTAGCCTCAACTATGAAGGAACGGAGGGAGTATGTGTCACCATAGAAGGAAATTAACTCACTCTACAAAACGTACAAGAGCTACTCTTGTCACGGCTGAACTCATTCGTAAATATTCATCAACAGCATCGGAAGACATCCCCATATGTCAACACTCGCATATATAGCTCATGTACATTTCTGCAATGATAATAAACTTTGTCTGCCCGTAAATTCACGTCTTTTTCGTGAAAATATTCATCTGTAGAAGAAATACAGATTTGTGCATATGAAATCGACGTCGGAAGACCTCTAGTATGTATGTTGGGTTGGACCAAAGTATTCGTTGATCAAATGATATGCACCAGTGTCGCGTTCTTTATCACAATACCTTCTTATGTCAATCAAACTAGGATGGTTTAGGATCATACTTTCGATGATTGTATCAATTTGATGATTTTGGTTAGAAATTCTTTCTTCCCATTGATCGAGTGCGGTAGCAAATGATTCATCAGAGCTTGAGTATGATGAAAGTGAAGAGTTTTTGTTCAAAGACATACTATCAAGTGGAGTGAACATATTGAGAAATTTGTAATACCCTGAAAAGTATTTAAGAGCTATTTATAAAACTGTACATGGTATCTAGGGAATGCGATCAAATGAAAACTCTAAATATTGTACAAACTCAAAACTATGATCTGATCCGTTGGAAAATATCAACAGTAGTCAATGATTGATGTTGTATTGATGTTGTATTGATACTGAGTTGACATTAAAATCTTGAAATTTTATACTGTGTTGAAGTTGTGTTGAGGAGTTTTGAGTTTATACAATATATAAGTGATAAGGTCTGGAGGTGAGAGCACAGTTCGTATCAATTAATTCACAATCATCAGGTCAAGGAGACTTACTAGACTGCAAGGTCTATGAACTCAATAACCGGACAATCACAGTCGTTGGACTCACCTTCATCCCGCTATCAAAGAAAATAATACCTCAACCCACTACACTGTAACTAGCATAGAGAAGTAAGGGTCGAACCCACAGAGACAGATGGGACGCGAGTGAGAGTTAAGAGGACTTTGGACTGGGTTGGCTGCTGCCACGCAAATTTGGGTTGAGAATTTAACTACTAGACTCGGGAAATGCAAATGATCTATTCTAACAGCTAGACCTAGGAAAATGAAAACATAACGGAAGCATGCATGACGAAAACATAGATTTGATCAGAGTAACACTTCAGGGACGAAAATTACCAGACCTAGTGAAGAACCTTCCTGAAATGACTAGACAGATGAAACTCAGACCGTGGGGACCATTTCCAAAAACAACAAAGGTACGAATGAAAAGCTGTAAATAAATAACTACGAATTTAACTAACATCTAGCTTCACCTTCACCAACAATTCATGATCACAAACGCAGAAAACAGAGTAAAACATTAAATCGGAATAGAGCATGTTGAATTGAACGATCAAATCACGATTAACTAAGAAAATAGAACAGATCTACTACCACTAGACGGGGTAAATGAGAAAACAGGAACTAAACTTCAAAACCCATGAAGAATTTAACAGATCTAAACATTGGACGCTGCATCCGCTCCGGATCCAAGCCATCCACAATAAACCACAACATATTCCATCTCCGATCACTCCGATCTACCCAAATTCCTCCGATCAACTATAATTCCAGCACAATTCAACTCAAACAAAACAGATCAAGTACGAAAAGCATCCAAAGTAAACATATAACAGAGATCAACGTTTACAAGCACATAATGTAAACTTCTATAGCAAAATAGACCAGAATTCAACGGTGATTCAACAACAAAAATAGTCACCGAGCTTCGAACATCGAAGACTCGGCTCAAGAGTAGCAAAAACAGAATTTAAAAGCAATTGTTTTTTCGCCTCACGTAGAGACGGTGGTACCCAACAGACTAACTCAAAACACGAACTCCAACCCCATTAATCCGGTCACCCCCAAGTGTGTGTAGAAGTGTGAAAAGTGAGCTAAGAGTAAAATGTGTGTGATTCATCCCCTTTTTCTAGGTGTGTCGCATGCTCTTTATTTATAGGCGTGGAGTTGATCTTCTAGAATCTTCTCTTGAATTTTCCTTTTTGCCCTTCATCTAGAAATTTCCTCCGTCTGGTGACTTTTTTCCTTCTTCTGCTCACTTTCCTCGCCAAACTCCTTCGTCCGGTGACTTCCTTCATTTCTTCCCGGATCTGGCGATTTCCCCTACACACCTGGCTTAAAAGCTTTGTTAGACTCAGAAATTCAACGAATTTAACCCCATAACCAATGCATAAAATTAGCCTTATCAATAAGTTTGCATTTTATCACTACCATGGTATCTAGTCTATCAAATGCTTTTCACATAGACCCTTGCATGTGAGTGAGATGACAGAAACTTGTGCATGTTAGTGACATAATATAAAATAAGTAGGATAATTAGGGCTGGCAATTTTTTATCCGATACAAATCCGCACAAAAATAATGGGTTTGGGCCAAACCTTAATGGGTTCGTGTTCTTATTGGGTTGACCCGTTAACAACTCGAAAATTTCAGGCTGAGTTCGGGTTGGATGCGGGTTGGATATGGATAACCCAATAAGAAGTAATATTATTATTTATATATATATATATATATTTTTAAAATAATGCTTTAGTTTGTTGTAAATCGGGTTTAAATCATGGAAAATTAATTTTTAAAATGTAAATCAATTTTAAAATTAGGTTTAATCGTGTAACATCAGATTTAATCATGTAATATTGGGTTCCGGTCGTTATTGTGTCGTGTCCCCATATTATATCGTGTCGTGAACGGGTTTGTGTCGGGTTCGGATCGTGTTCAGGTTTGAGGGTAGCATGTCGGGTTCGTATTCCAATTTATAGTTTCCTTAATAGGTCGGGTTTGGGTTAGGCCTTATTCGGTTGAGTCGTTATCAAGTTGACCCAATAACGACCCAATCCGCATGATTTTCCACCCCTAAGGATAATAGAAACATGTGCATGTGAATGAACAATATTGTGACAGGAATTCAATGCAATCAAACGCTTTCTGAAAATATAAAAGACACTTGCATGTAAGTGGGATGATATAGATGTGTGCATGTTAGTTAATGCACTATTTATTAACACTACATCTACTTGCAAGTATGCTAGGCATAAATAATACAGCAAACGGTCAGTACCGAAACATCGAACACGGGAAATAAGATTGCAACTGACTATCATGTACTAAGCGTCAAATATTGTCTAGAGACACAAAATTTTGGTTTGAACTAATAAAATAAGTGGAAAAAGGCTAGTTAGTGCAAAACACATAGAAACCACAAAAATACAAATATTAACAAAAACTTTTCAGGCTTCGACCATGCCATGGGCTAAGTGGGAGATACTTTAAACAACAAAAATATTTAAAAAAAAAACACATAACATTAAAACACATTTTGTCAATTGGGATGTTCACAAAAAATAGCCGCATTTCTAAAAATTGAAAGTTTATCTCTCATACTTTGTCACTTTTTCCAACCTCTTTTGCTTTACCTATTTTTTCACTTTCTCTCTTACTTTACCAAATCCTCATTAAAATTTGTGTCGTCCACAGATGTGACTATTTATTATGTATGGAAAGAGTGATATTTAAGCATGTTTTTGAATTTGCAAGCAATAGTGATTTAATAAAGTACGTTGCAATGATATAATGAGCCAAATGAAATGTATATAATGTCCTAAATGAAGCGTATATAATGATGAAAAAATATACTGCATCCGTCCACCATTACATGTCACACTTTGACCCTACACGAGTTTTTAAAAATACTATAATTGAATATGAGTTAAAAAAAATTAGTGGAATGTGGTCAGTGGCGAAGCAAGAATTTTCGATTGGGGGGGGGATCCAAATTACTGTTAATAGTTATAGGATTTTTCGATGTTCGTGACATCAAAAGCTCGAAATAATTGATATTTTCAATTTTTACGTATGTATAATGGATGGAAATGATTTTTATATAATGTTTAAATATCACCATAGCAAATATCAACGAAAATATAAGTTATAACAAATAGAATACATTATTTTGTTAAATTTTTTATTATTAGTATAATGATAGAAGAAAACAACTATGAAGTGATAAAGAATTAAAGTTAACATAATTAGTGATGTAAAATAGAATAAATAAAAAATATATTTGAAAAATAGAAAGCAAGGAGAATCAAAATGTACAAATTATATTGCATAAACATATGGAAGAAAAAAAAAGGGCAAAAAATGCATTAATAGAAAGAATTATAAAAATAAGTTGTATAAATAGAATTTAAAAGGCTGCATAAATAAAAGAAGAGACAAATAGAGGAAAAACGTGCAAATCATGCCTAGTGACCGGGTACATGAGTTCCTACTAATTGCGCTATCTAATTCACATATAAATTTTTGTTTACTTATATAGCACATAGGAAAAAGATAAATTGATGGGGAGCGGGGGCCTCTGTAGCCCCAACATAGCTTCGCTACTGAATGTGAGCGGAATGTATGGTCCATTACTAAAGTAGTAAAAAGTTATTGTAATAAGTATTGGCAAACGGACCAAATAGAAAACTAGTGATAAGCACAACAAATGGAGGAAGTATATTTTTAAATTATATATGAATATTTATACAATTATCAATCAGATCATTTTATCTTTTTTTAGGATAAATAAATATAAATTTAGAGATTGCACTATGAAGGACTCGAACTCCAGACCTTTAGTCTTAGACATTACTCCTTCTGTCTGCGAATAGGAGTCCCGTTTTTAAATTTTTGGCCTGTCTGTGAATAGGAGTCTCGTTTTAAAATTTTTGTTCTGTTCGTGAATAGGAGTCTCAGTTCATAATTACCATAAATGGTAAAAATGCCTCACATCCCACCAATTCATTCCACTCACATATTATTTAAAACTAATATATACAAGTGAGACTCATATTCTACTAACTTTCTTCCACTCACTTTCCTTGACATTTCTTAAAATTCGTGCCGAAAAGAAATGAGACGTCTATTCACGGGACGAGGGATTACTTATCTACCACTTGACCAACTCAGACACACCACTTACCTCTCAATACCATTTTAGTGCGTAATGAACACTGAAAAGGCTATATCTATATCTGAGGCATCCAATTTTTTTAATCCAAAATTCAATATTTTGGTTTAAGTTTTGATATAGATTTATGATAATAGTACTATCTCCGTTTCTCAACATCAATTTCTTTTTTCGTCCGTCTCCAATTAATTGGTATCATTACTTTTTTTTACTTTTGGTAATAGACCTCACATTTCACTGAACTCATTATACTCACATTTCAATGAACTCATTATACTCACATTTTATTATAAAATTAATAATATTATATAAAAATATGACTGATAACTCTCTCCATCAACTTTCTTACTGTAATTCTTAAAACACGTGTTAAATTAAACATTGTCTACTAATGGAGACAAAGGAGTATTATTATCAAGAGTAAAGGCCAAAACTGGTTCTGAACATAGGCTCATTTTACAATTTTGGTCCTAGACATTATCTTTTGAAGTTTTGGATCCTAAACATTTCAACTCGGATCACAATCAGCCTCAAAGTTAACTGTTTCGTCAAATTTTAACGGTCAACGTTTTTAATCCCGATTTTGACCAAATTAAGCTGTTAAATAACACAACAAAATTTAGCGATGGAACAAATCCGTCACTAATTGGGAGATTCCCTGGTTGGGGGGGGGGGGGGGTGTTTCCTCGCTATCCCCGCCGTGGACCTGTCCCAATCCGGCACCAAAACCCTCATTGTCGACGCCTGCGAAGAGCTGGGTTTCTTCAAAGTAATCAACCATAGAATCTCCATGGATTTCCTCACCAAATTGGAAGCTGTGTTGAAACATGTATACTATAAAGCATTTTTCGAGTTTATTATAAATTTGATAATTTGCTTGTATACTGTAAACTCTCCTTATTTAATGAGAATAATAAATGTTTTCTTCATGCTCTGTATTTTACTTTAATGGGCATTGACTGTTTTAATTATATTTAATTAAAATACCAGAAAGTAAAATCAGTCTAAGTCTTCTACATTGAAAGGCTGGGTCGTGGAACAGGTCATCAGAGTAGGTGACTCAGCCGGAACCTTGTAGAAGTAAAACTTTTTCACAACCTAAATAGACTTTTGCTACCTATCGCGAAAGGTTGCAGTGTCCATCCGAAAGTCATCTTTACCTTGAGAATGACTAGTGACATTGGTGTGGTATAACATTTAAAGGATCTAAAGTATAGACATGTCATTTTTGCTATCTACTGAAAGACGATGTTAATATTTCTTAATCATTGTAATAATATAGGACATACGTTATCATACGTTGCTTTTGCTTTGACTTATCACTAGGTGTGGGTTTTTCGCCACCCTATATTTATGATATCTGGGCAGTAGTAATTAATAACTAGTACGATGTTAGTTTTATTATTACATTGACTCGTGTACTTTCACGGTTTGACTATATCCCCAAGAGGTGTTCGAGAAAAGTTCTATTATTTGGAAACCCAGCCGGTTTGAATTTAATCCAATAATAATAGTAAAGCAAAGTATATTATTTTAATAGACATCTCGTACTAGACAAATTCTTGGAAATAAACTTCCTCCGTCCCGCTTTAGGAGTCCCGGTTGATCAATTTTGGGCGTCCCGCTTTAGGAGTCCCGGTTGAGATAAATTAATAAAAAATGCCTACAAAGTGTTAAAAGTGGGTCCCAACATTCACTATAACATTTATTTATTGGACACTCGATTAAAAGTGGGTCCCAACATCTACTACTATATTTATTTATTACACACTCAAACATTTTTTTCTTAAAACTTGTGCCCGACTCAACCGGGACTCCTAAAGCAAGACGGGGGGAGTATTAATTAATTTAAAGTCCATAGCAGACTACAAATTAATTAATGGATATAGAAAGTCTTAAACACGGGAAATAATATATTAAAGAGGTTAAACTGGATTGCTTGTAATCACAGATTGGGTGGGCGGTCAATATTTCATCTATAGTGGCACAAGAAATATTGCATTGAACTTATATTAAATTATGAGTTACTATAATTTAATTAGTAAGTAAGGTCCAAATGGGGAGGCCCAATCCAAGCCCTAGAGATCCCTAACCTAGCCCATCACAAACTCTATAAATAGGGATGAAGGAGATGTGACATTACACAATACCTAAACCTAGCCTCCAAACTTGCAAGATTTCCGAGCTCCTCACTAATAGGAGATTTTGACATTGCAAAGAGTGTGCAATTGGTTTTTCTTATCTTCTCCTTCAAGATCTTTATAATTTCTAATAGATTCCTCCAATAAGGAAGTTAGATCTAGAGTTGAGTCATAGGTTAGAAGATCTTTGGTTTTGCAATAAAGCTTCAAGATCTACATGTGGAGAAGTAGCAAACCACTTCGTTCTTTGGAGAATCAAAATTGTAAGATTCAATATCATAATTTAATATTAAAATTATGAAATTGAATCGATTCACATGATCTCCTATATAGAATTTTTTGTGAATTTATTTAATTTGCAATTTTCGCTGTGCAAATCCCAACAAGCCGAAGCCATGAAATTCTTCCAATTGACGCCACTGGAGAAGGCCAAGGTCATCGGCCCCTACGACGACGTCGAATGGGTCGAGTACCTCCTCTTCTCCGCCAACCCCGACCTCGCCTCCCGCAACCATAATTGGGATTAAAAACGTTGACCGTTAAAATTTGACGGAATAGTTAACTTTAGGTTGATTGTGGTCCTAGTTGAAAAGTATGGAATTCAAAATTTCAAAAAATAATATCTAAGACCAAAATCGCAAAATGAGCATATATTCAAGACCAGTTTTGATTTTTAAGCTTTTATTAATATAAAGAATGAAATGATAAATGATAAAATTGACACTAAAGTGAATACTACTACTAATAAAATATATCTAGAATAAGAGAATAATCACACACCCTAGGATGTTGTCGGTGTAAACCAAAACACTACTCTCGCTTCTCGAAAAACTCATCACAAATATGGTTGTTGAAAATGAAAACATCCCAGCCCAAGACCAACTTCGGCTACAAGATGGTGATGAGCGAGCAGGAGATCAACAGAATTAAGAGGCCGTTTCTGTTCGACTTGAATCTCCCGCCGCCGCTATTCTGAACCTGGCATACATATTGATGCTGCTGTATGTACAGGTTTAGGAAAATGTAATCATCCCATTCCCATTCCCATTCCCATTCCCGCGGTGGCTATTTATTTCGGATGTATTTTTGTTACTAGTACTATGTGCTAAAACAAAATGGAATACTCCATATGTTTTTGTATTACACAATTTTACTGTTCATTATGATTTAGTCACGTGAAAATGTTTTTATTAAGTGCAAAGAATCTAATTGTGGAGAGAGAGGATAATCAATAATGCTCTCTTTCCAAGGAATCTGGTGTCAAGAAAATGAGTCCCTATATTCTCTAGGTATGATTAATCATAAAGTGAGGTGTTCCTTGTCAAAAATAATTAAATGTATCGAAAATTTCTATTTATTTATATTAATCTTTGAGTTATTGATTTTAGTATTTTACAATAAATATATTTCGAATTGGTCATAAATATAAATAGATATTTGAACTAATAAAATGTTGATTAATAAGGAGGAGGAGTAGTATTTTTCTGGCTAGGACATCGATCTGACGATCTCATACTCTTTATTGACTACACTTTGAATCTATTATTAGTCCAGTCCACTTTTTCTGTAGCATAGTTGAGGTGATCCATGACCAAAACCGTTTCTTTCCTCCTTATTTAATTTGGATGTGTGGGGCCAGCCTTAATTCATGCAGTATACTTGTCCCAATTAATTGTATTAGTAGTAGTAGTAGTACTTTTTCTTCATTTGAGCTAAGTTCTTTTAAGCATTGACCACGCATCACTACTTATCATTTCAATTAATGCGTGTCGTATGGTAGAAGAAGAACGGATATGCATTTTTTTTTTTTTTGTAATTAATGATATGTAGATGTATTTTTATAATAGGGTGAACGGTAAATTTAGCTCATGTTACTATCATTTTGCGGTTCTTAATGAATTTTAATAGTAATAATATTAGTTTGTAGATATAATATAATATTCTTAAAAAACTTTTTCACCTAATATCATAAACTACTGTGGCCCAATATTTTAACTGGTTTTGGCCCAATTAAATGAGTGACGTACGGCCTAGCTCATGCTACTTTTATTTTGCGGTTCTTAATTGATTTTAATAATAATACTTTTACACTATATCATAAACTATTGTGGCCCAATTTTTGAACTGGTTTTGGCCCAATTATACCTGAATCACCAATTCAATGTGAATACGTGAGTTATGTTTGTTCCCTGAGATTATTCACTCTCGACATCTCATTGTTCTAATACTCTTTCTTTCTAGTGAGTAACGTCATGTCTTCTGTGATATCTGTCTCCAATAGTTCTCCTCTCTCTAATTTTTGCGAGTGTTGAACGACAATGTCTGTAGCAGAGGTTAATCCAACCATATGCATTCTGATTCGCTTAGTCGGAGGAGATTTCAGCGATTCATGTGAGAGAGTGATAGCTGTGAGGTGGTTGCATGTTGTAGTGGTGACCGTTGTGTGGTAGTGGGTGCGACATAGGGACTAGGGTATCTGAGATCTTCAGTGAAAGTGGGTTCGTTAGTGGTTTGTGCTTTACGCGTTTCTTTTACTGCTTCTCATAGATCTATCAGATTGTTATCTACTGACTTGTGCTTTATACTAGTGAGTAGTGAATGGCTTGGACTTACATCGGCTCCAGATCTAAGTGTAGCTTAAGCTCTTATTGTATCTTACTCTTATTTACCTACCCGAGAGGTTGACCATCTCTCCATCTCTAGCCCAAAACAGGTCTCGCTAAATACTCAACTTTGATAATTTGATTCCTACCACTTTTATGTTCTTTTTTAAATTTTCTGCCTTAAACAATATTTTCGTCTATTGACTATATATTTTATTTAGAAAGAAAAAGCACTTTAAAAATAGTAGTAATAAATTATTCATAGGACACTTTCTTTGTAATTTTATTTTATTTTTTTTATCAATTTCCTCTTTTCTTTTTCTTCCTTTTTATTCTAATATCTTTTTTCATCTTTATTCTTCTTCCTTTGTCTTATTTTTTCTTCTCAGTATAATAACTTATTTCAAAAAATAATGAGAGATCTTCAAGCTCATTTTAATGACAATTTTTGCTACAATATTTTGGTCAAGACCATGAGTTGAATCAATTCGATCAATTGAACCGTCAATCAATAGCTTCGGTTCATTTATCGATCCAATTTTTTAAACATTGAAATACATCATCTTTACTGGATAAATATAGTCCTGGGTCAAAATTCTAGAAGAGACAAAATATTTATTATTATTAGTATAATTAAATTTTACTATGAATTCATATATATTCTTTGTGAATTTCAATTTATGTTCAGCTCAATTAATGTTTTGGATAATTATTATAATTAATGTCTAAAACCCCTAGAGTAAGATGTTTAAATAAAAACTTTTCTTATTATGAAAATTGAAAACTATTTTCCTTTATTAGATAATGATGAGTTCATATTTATTGTTGGATAAGTGTAGATATGGATTAGACTCTTTTAGGGAACTGAAACTTTAATTTTTCAGTGAACTTAATTTTTACTCTAAATACAGTCACTTTGTGACCAATTTACTTTCAAGGACATGAAACTAATATTTCAAAATATAAATGCAAAACAAATTTAGAAATCATTGTACTATATCGTCATTGTACTAATATATTTTATTTTATCTTTTTATAATTTTTTGATTCATTAAAACTCTTGTACTCAATGTATTTTGTTTTACAAGGACAAACTTAATCAACAATTAATAAAAGAGCCTAATGAAATAAAATGTACTATAAAATTATAATGAAATAAAATGTACTATAAAATTATAATTCCATCACAGATCTAGAAATTATATTTAAAATAAAATTTACAAGGAGTATAAGATAAACAAGGATAGTTTTCTTAGATAAACAAGAAAGTCGAACAAGTTGCGAAACGGTCCCATAAAACTATAAGCATTAATAATCTAAAATACTCCATGATTTGAACAAACGCGAAATTAAATCTCAAAATAAGAGACATAATAATGTATTAATGTGGGTTGCCTCTAATCATAATAGTATCCTCATTCTATAATATAATTTAAAACTTTAAAAATACTACTAATAACAAAAAGATTTAATAATTTTAAAAACCAAAACAAAGGGCAAGATATTCATCATAAACATTGCATCAAACTTCCCAAACATATTCAAAATCGACTCCCCCTTATTTGCTCGTAAAAATGTTGTCAAACAAACTTCTCGTAAAATTTGTAACTATCTTAGAAACTAGTTCAAAAAATAAAATTCAGCCCAGTAGAATTCAATCTATACTAAATGCAAAAACAAAGTAAATAGCCAAGGAAAAGCATAAAGCTAAAAAATCAGTACCATAGAAATCCACCAACTTCTCAAAAAACAAAACATGAAAACAGTCAGTTAAAGATTGATTGGAATAACTTTTTTCTTACAACCAAATCTTGATCGAGTTCATGTCTTACCAACGTCTAGAACTAGAAGCCTTGAAGAAAACAGCGACGCCCAGCTTGCCCCTGCCTCAGCTCAAGCAGCTTATGTACAGAACCAATCAAGTCTAATTTAGAAGATGATTTCTGAACAACAACAATATCCCCTGCAAATCATGCGTTGGCCGACTGTGAAGGCAGCCTTGGGTGATTGTGTTCGCCTTCATAAGTGACTATGAGCATCGCAGGATCTTCCAAGCATCGCTCCACATGTTTCCTAGCCGGGCACCCTCTCATGCTACTGCATTTGTAGTATCCCCTGCAGATCAAACCATTCATCGTTTCAATCAAGGATGAAAATCGATGGAATAACAAGACTGATTCACTTTGTCATTTGGACAAAGAAAAAGACACTGATACCACATTACATCTACAAGGCCAAAAAACCAAAACCACTAATAAAAGGTTAAATTGTAAGTTTAGGGAAGTTCTAACAGAGGCCAGTAGCAAGCAGGAAATCATTTGCCTCAACTATATGCGAAAACATCAAGAAGTTGAAACATAAATATATCAAGAAAATTCCAAACCACATTGTGACTGCAAACTAACAAGCATCATCTCAACAATAAGCAGTTTGAATTGCTACTATAAAAAATTACAGCAGGCCAATAATCACGCAATAACATGAAGTGTGTATCAAGCCATACCGGGGGTGAGGAGAGCCTTTGATTGGTTTCTGGCCATACTTCCTCCACGAGTACTCATCAGGGGGAATATCAGCAATCTTGTTGCTTATAGCAGGCACTTTGATTGACCTTTTCACTCTATGCTTCCTGCATTAACATCACACAAATTAGACTAGATAGCAAATTCAAAGCAATCACCGGGCAAAAAGCTATAACAAGCACCTCTTCTTAGAGCAATGACATCTGCCACTGCCTCCACATTTAACACTTCCATCCTCTCCCCTCCCAGAACACCTCCTCTTCTGATGAAACGAAGCCTGATCAGCAGACCGCGCTGCACCAATCAAACGGAAGGCACTCCCATCCATGTTTGCCACGCTACCATCCATACTCAATGAGGAGATGAAAGACCTAGTTGAGGACATTGTAGGGGTGCACGAGGAGCTATCAAAGTTAAGGCTAATGCCGCTATTGCTACGCCTATACATAAGCTCAGCCTGCTGCTGCTGCTTCAACTGCTGAAACCTCTGCTGCTGCTGCAAGAAATGGTAATTGGGCAGCGGTGTTTGCTGCGAGAGGCGGAGATTCTTTCCATGGGAGCTCAATTCCAAAGAAGGGTTTCCCAATGTGAGAGAATTTTTGGCTACGGATACAGATTCTTGGCGTGAATTGGGATTGATCTGAAGCATATGAAGGGGTTTAGGGTGCTGCTGATCATCATTCTGGGAAATGGGGGTTTCAAGGAATATGGTTGGAGGGAAATGAGGCTGGAATTTGTTGCTCTTTCTGACTCTAGCATGACCGCAGCTTGAATTGAGGAGAGAGACTACTTTCTTGAAACGCTGCACAGCCTCCCCTGTTTGTTGCACTAAATTTCTACTCAAATTTTGATCTTGAGCATGGTTTAAGATGCTAATCACTCTATGGCAGCTCTCTACAGCTGCAGTATTTGCCTTTTCAACCTCATCCATCACCACAACCCCACTAAAACAAGTGACAGATTAAGATCAAATAATTCAAAACCCTAATTCCCAAAACCAACTTCAAGCAAAACATGACATAAAAACAGAAGGTGCTACAATTATACAAAACACACTGATTCCATTTCAACAAAGGTAGAAACTGAAAATAAAAATGCCGAAACCAAGTGATTTAAGCGGAGATTGGAAAAAAGAGCTTCATTTTTGCAAATCAACTAAAAACATCGAGATGAAATCAATCAAACTTCAGCAGAAAATTCAAGCTGGTGAATGAAGATTAAAAAAGGCAGAAAATAAAATAAAAGAAAAAAGTGTGGAACAAACGGACCTTGAGTTGAGTTGGGAAAAAATGGTGTTGGTTAAACCCCAGATTCTTTGATTTTTCCGTTGTGTTGTTTATGGGATTGAAAGGTGTGAAAGAGTAGACTTTTAGCTTCGCTTTGGCAGAGAATTGACACGACCCAGAAAATGAAAATACAAAAAGATGCAATCTTACCAATATTTATAGTCCTAGAGTTGCAAATTATTGCCAGTGAGAGAGCAATAAATGCATAATTCTAGAGAGAGACACAGGCAATGGCATTTAATATATAAATCCATGAGAGAGAAAGCTGGGAAGTGAAACTGCCGTCTCTGTCGCAGATTTCAAAGTGGGGCCAATATCTGGAATTAGTTTCTTTTTTTTTAAATTTAATTATTTTAAAATGCATTAATATTTGCATTTATACTTCCTCCATTTTATAAAACTAGCAACTATTTACATTTTGCGTCGTTTCTTAAAAATAGAAACTTTAGAATTTTTCTATTGTAGGACATGAACCCCAATAATCACTAACTCTACTTTTACTATTTTTTCTCTTCCTCTCTCTTACTTTACTTATTTTTCTTTTTCTCTCTCTTACTTTACCAATTGTGCATTAATATCTGTATCGTTTCAAATGTTACTGTTTTTTGAATAAAGAGGGAGTATAAATCTAGAGAATACTTACTCAGTCCCACAAGAATATGCACTCTTTTCTTTTTAATAAATATGCACATTCCAATTTTAAAAATTCTCTTCTCTTTATTCACGTGGTACTCATTCTTCACAAACAATACATTTTTTTTCTTTCTATCTCTTTCTTCCTTTTTTTAATTATGCATTAAAACCTTTAACCAAAATGCATACTTTTGTGGAACCACTACAAGTGAGGTATTACTATTTGGACATTATTTTGTAAAAGTAATAATAAATAGCTAGGTAAAGATATAGTAAATCAAGTAAAATAATAATAATATATATACGAGTTTCTTGTATTTTTTTTTATTTTACTTTTTCTCTACTTTAATTATTTATTATTATATTTATAAAATAAGGGGAAAAATAAATGTTAGTAGTGTGACATTGAGAGTATTGTTTACTCCACTAATTATTTTGGGGGTTTGTATAACTGCGACGCTTTCGCTACTTCCGATGCAAGACTTATGTCTTGTCCTTCTGCTTTTGAGAGCATCTATTCCTATTTTAAATTCTTTTTCTATTCTTAGTTGACAGTTTTATTTTTCTTTTGCTCGAGTTGATTCAGGACTTTAAAATTTTAACCACTATATCTAGGTCTTTTAGTTCCATTCAAAAAAATTCACAAATTTCCAAAGATATTTCATTTAAAATGGCATATTTATAAATATAAAAATAGCATTATTTTTAAAAAAAATTACCACTTAACACGTTAAAAAAATTACATAAAATTTCTTGTTGAAATAGAATTACTCTATTTTAAATGGGACATAGTACGTAGTTTGTTACCCCCTCCGTCCACTAATACAAGATCTTATTTGACTGGCTATGGATTTTAAGATATATAGTGAAAATTATTAGTGGAAGGTGAGTTATAATTTTATAAATTAATTTTATAATTAAATATGAGTGAGAAGATAGTAGAATATATGGTCTATTACCAAAAATAATAAAAACGTATATATTTATTGGTGAACAGACGAAAATGATTACCAAAAATAATAAAAACGTATATATTTATTGGTGAACAGACGAAAATGACAACATAAAACGATTATTAGTAGACATAGATAGTATTTTAAAAGTGAACCACAAATTTGGTCATTGATGCATATAAAATACAGTACATACATATAATACTTGACGAAAATATATTGCACCAAAGGTCTTTTGATTAAAGTTTAAATTCAGTTAAGGTACTTTGCATTTTTTCTTACTTTTTTTTCCTATTAGTTATTTCAACCTCAAATTTGAATATATCTATCTCTTTTCTCTTATTTCTCTCTTCTCCTCTCATCACGTTAACCATGTTTTTCAAAATTAGAGATAATCTTTAGACTTTGTTTAGGGATATACTCACTAAAGTTTTAACATATTTATATTTCAAATTTTATATAATTAGATGATATAATATACATAGAGTTCAAATTTGATAATATAAAATCAAAATTAGTAATGATTTACTACGTTTTTAATTTATTTGAGACTAAAATATACTCCATCAGTCCCAAGATAAACGAAACACTTATGTTGGACACGGAATTTAAAGAATTGATATTTAAATAGTTAAAAAGAGAAAGTAAAGTATGAGATGGAGAAAAGTAGAGAAGTAAAGAGAGAATAAAGTAACCAACGGGTTGTAGCACAGTTGGCAGCGCGGAACTTTGGTGACCTTGAGGTCACGGCGGTACACTTGTGGTCAAACCAAAAAAAAAAAAAAGAGAGAATAAAGTAGGTGGATAATAAAGTAAGAATGAACATTTTTTTGCTAAAAAGGAAAATGACCCAACAATAGTGTGACATCCCAAAAAGGAATATGATTCGCTTACCTTGGGACGGAGGGAGTATACGCTTTGGGGGCGTTTGGTTTGCAAGAATGTATCTCGATATTATATATGTAGTGTATTTGGTGCATGAGATTCAATCCCACAATTCAATCCTAGATGGTTAATCATGAGATAAGTCATAATCAATCCCCTCCAACTAAAATAATTTCATTACTCAATCCTATATTATATTTTAGTACTATTTTATCTAGGAAACAAAACACCATTTAAGTATCAAATTAAACATAAACACTATTCAAATGGAGTACATAAAAAAGTATCAAATTAAACATAAACACTATTCAAATGGAGTACATATAAACATAAGTTGATCTTTAGCATAAAATCAGATTATTAATTTTAAAATATGAGCTGTGATAAGAGTGAAATCAGAGAGGAGAGATCAAATTAAATAGTCAATTTTTCAAGACTACAAATGACAAAATAGGAAATACTAACATATACTATGTACCTTATATATATTAAAATCTTAATCCATAACATTTTGATATAATTTATTCTCATGAAACGCAACAAATACTGTTGATCCTTAATTTTAAAAGCAAGAAAATATTAATCATGCATATTTTTGTGAACACTTATTAATTTTGAGAATTCATATATGTCGACATCTATTACTAGATTACTTGACAATCAAATGTGTGTGTTTAATAAAAGTATCTTATCAATTTATTGACTGGTCATATCAATATCATAATTTTGAAAACAGCTAATTAATTAAATATATTAATATCAATATAATTACATTAGCATATGTTAATATAAATTTAGAACGACATTCAACCAGGGTTCCTACTATATTTTTAATATTTTGAGTTGATTAATTATTAAAGACACGTTGTGCTATCATTTGATTACATCTCGACAGTAAATATTTGTGTAATAAGGTAAGAGGATCTTATCAATTGGTTATTGAACGTATTCAAATTCACTTTATGGACTTAATTTAACATTTTATGTGTTAGGATTAGGATTGCAATTCGCATCGCTAATATTTTCCGAAAATATAATCCTTGTGGCAAAGAAAAAAGAAAAAGAAATGTATAATGTAGTAAAATAACATTAATTGATTATCATATGCATGAAAGAATTGATAATATTGAAATTCTGTAATTTTATATACTACTGTTTGATTAACAACTGCTCCGGACTATATTCATACCTACCTACCAAGTGCAGAAAATATCATTAGCATCTGCTGTCGCCTATTTATAGCTATGTGAATATATTAAATTCTTCTATTAATGCTCCAGGTGTTTATTAATGTGTAGGCTGTCTTCAATTATTTACAGTACTCCATATTTTAACAGAAATTATTATATGAAACTGAAATACACCGATGACCGACCTATAAATCCAATTCAGAATAACTGCATGCCTATGATTATTTATTTATTTCATACTATTATTAAGTTAAATGAAATAAATTTATCAATGAATGCAAATGGAACGTGATTAATCAGACTACCAAAAACGCATGTATTAATCAGAATAC
Organism: Salvia hispanica; assembly: GCF_029641045.1. Taxonomy (NCBI): domain Eukaryota; kingdom Viridiplantae; phylum Streptophyta; class Magnoliopsida; order Lamiales; family Lamiaceae; genus Salvia; species Salvia hispanica. The sequence continues at coordinate 17,708,571 of NC_142697.1, forward strand.
TCTCTCCGACTATAATAATAATTTCATAGTATTTAATTTGTATTTTAATATGTCTATCAAAATTAGTTTCATCTTTTAAATAAAAAGTTGCTTCCTTACTCTAATTATCAATAGATTTTTCAATTTTTGATTTATACTATATCTATTTATCTTTTTCTTTCTCGTAAATTTAGTACTAGTATTCAAACTCATGTTATTCACTAATAGAAATTTTCAGTAGACGAATGGAGTGTAAAATTATCCATAACAAATTTATTACTAGCATATAACTTGTGTTCAGATCATATATAAATAATACCTTATGCTATGACACAAATTTCCGCCGAAAGGAAATTGGTTGCGGACTTGGGGTGAAATATTTTGGATGAATTTATATTTATCTTACTTTGTGTTTGAATAAATGTTTTTATTTATCAAATCCTGACTAATTCATAAAAATGAATAATACTAGAGTACTTATTAAATTATGAACTTTGGTTAAATTTTAATTAGTTCTATAAAATTGAAAACAAAATGAGTGTTACATTACGACTCCCTCTGTTTCGCGGTAGTGGAGGTATCTCATTTCAGCACACGATTTAAGAAAGCGAAGTATTTGATAGTCTAGATTAGTATTTTGTAAGTCAGGATGTAAAATTACGTTTTTACCATTCAAAAGCCCCTTTAAAAAACAAATCCCGAATATAAAACTTGCTCGCCAAAATTTTAAACAAAGACCAAACTCCACATGCTAAAAACCAACAACAATCATCAACAATCCGATTGGACAACGTCCAATAGCGGATCACCTCATCATTCAGAGAGTGTCATACAACCATAGGGCTAAAAACAAATCTACAAACATCAATCATCAACTATCCATTCAGATGATCGTCCAGTAGTGATTTTTTCCCTCATCATAAAGAACTGATGGACAATCATAGAGCCAGGAAGCATTAATAATCATCAACTTTCAAGCCAGACAATGTCAAGTTGAGGGTCGTGGATGCGTAGGAGGAACCAGGTGCAAACTACCATTGGGGGCAATGCACAAGCCGTCTTCAACAACGGTGGTGGTGACGATGTCGTCACGAAAAAGAGTGATGGGCTTGTAGAGATGCAATCGGTCAAAAGGAGAGTGGCAACGATGGAGTGCACAAAAGGAAATTCAAGCGAAATCAAACGAAGAAAGATTGCTCTTCATTGTCACTGTCCACCGTCCCTTCCCTTCTCGTTTCGTCCACTGCACATAGTCACTTACACCTCACTGTCCCCCCTCCCATTTCATGTGTGGATACCGCAATTGGTTTTATAATAGAATGCGAGTGTAATGAGTTAGGTGAATGGTGGATTCCATAAAATGACAAAAAGCAAATGGAACTTCAAATCACGGACATCCTAAAATAGCAAAATGGGGCATTATTTTACGGACGGATGGAGTAGTAATTTTTTGAATCATCTAATATATTTTGAGAACATCTTGAACTATTTACACTAAATTCAAATCCATTTTAATGTAATATTAGTATAATAAAAAAGTGAGTGTATTTTACTTAAAAACCTAAAATGAAATGGATTTTGGAGTATCTATTGAAGCTTTTTAGAGTATCATTGAAGATGGTGTGGTATGCACTTCATCCGTCTCATAAGATTATGCACTCTTTATTTTTTAGTTCGTCTTATAAGCTTTGTACTTTCTAATTTTAGAAACTATTTTCTCTCTATTAAGGTGAGACTTATTTTTTATTAATAATATCTTAATTACAATTTTTTTTATAAATTTTTATTTTACCAACTGATTAATTAAAAGCCATGTTTAAATAAAAATATATATTTTTATAGCATGGAAGGAGAGGGGGAGTAACTTGAATACAAATGAAGCGTAACTTTGTGGTATTAAAATCTGCTTTTCTACTAATATCATTTTTATATGGTATAAGTACTTAGTAGTAGTACATGAATTAAATGCGAAGAATTAATTATCCTCCAATACAAGATTAACATGTGCATATTTTCCAACAAAAACCCAACACGTAGGGAAAGCGTAGTTTATTATCGTACGCCCGGCTTGAGATTATCGTGGCTTATCCGGGATATGGGCCCACAATTTGGGACATCGTTGACTCTCGTACCTATAGGCTATAGTCGTGCAGATATAATTACAACATTTTTTTAATATTTTGGGAGAATATACAGTAGTACTCCAATTAACTACGATTAAAAAAATTAAAACGATTAAATATTTTTTTTAATTGTAAATTATTATATTTTCACTCTATAATTAACCTACTTTTTTTTAGTTTTATAATCTCATAGCTTTGCATGAACTTTTTTCTTAACTGTGATCACCGGGGATCCAGGTGGGGTCGAGTGGGGTCGGCCGACCCCACCACGGGCCACGGAGTACCGCCGGAAAGCTCAATTCATCGACCTCCGACCCACAGTGTTCGCGTTTTCGACCCCACCTCAACGTAGTGTGAGTGTGAGATGACGCAGAATCCAGCGGCGGCCTCGCGGCAGGGGAGGCGGCAATTATCAAGAATGAAGAGATGGAGAGAATCCTTCAGTTTGTTTCCAGAGAGAGAGAGAGAGATGGAACTGGGTTTCGGCGCTGGGGGAGATGAGGAGAGAGGATGGAAATGCTGAATACGAAAAGTCTTGTATCTGTCATTATTATTTCGTTTTCCCAATATTTGCAATATTTACCCCACTATTTAACGACAGTTAATACTCCGTAGATTAAATATCTTGAATTATGATGTACTCCTATGAAATTTTCTTTCTTTGTATTTATTCTTAGAATTCCATTTCAAATAAATTCTCGTCTATAATTTCAATTAAGGTTAAATATAGATTTTATGTATCAATAAATCAAACTTATTTAAAATAAACACATACTTTAATGAATATAAAGTTAATATTTCCTAATTCCATAATTTTTAATTTTACAATTTAGATTTCAACTTTATTATTCATATTCAAATTACTTTTAAATTTTCAAAATTTGGGATATTATAGAAAAAAAATTGCATGTTGTTTTCAGAATATTGATACTCACATTAATTATTTATGTTAATACTATATACTATATTTATAAAAATAATTAATTTAAATACTAATTTAAATATTTCCTACATTTCAAAATAATACTATGTACTTTGAGTTGGACACGAGTTTTAATGCAAAATTAGTAAAGTAAGAGAGATGTAAAAAAAGAGTAATTAAGGTATTATTAGTTGAGAATGACACTTCATTAAAGAGAAAAGAGTTTCCAAAATTAGAAAGTACATATTCTTATATAATTGACTAAAAAGAAAAGAGTGCATAATTTTGTGGAACAGGGTTACAGAGGAAGTATTTATTTTTTGGTCCGACCCCACGATATTTGGTTTCTGGATCCGCCATTGACTGTGATCCATTGATTGTCACTTTTTTCCATTTCAGTCCGTCCCTCAATAATTGTTACACTTTTATTTTACCATAAATATTAAGTAGGTCTCACATTCCACTAACTCACATCACTCACATTTTATTATAAAACCAATATAAAAACGTGGGTCTCACATTCCACTAACTTTTTCAACCAACTTTTCTTTACATTTTTAAAAACCCATGCCCGGTCAAAGAGTGACAATTAATCGGAAACGGATGGAGTATTTTTTAGTGAACTGGCTAATTTCGGGCTACTGTTAGAAGCCAAAACCAATGGGTAGGGATAAATATACATAATTTTACATACATAATTGATTTTTTTATAAATTAACATTGAAAATCAATTTATAAATATTAATTAATTTAAAATAAATTACATACTAATCGTATTACAACAGTTTAAAAAAATTAAAATTTAAACATAAATATTTACATATTTAAGAGATTTTTTTTTAAATATTATATAATTAATTCGAATCAAACTTGAAATCATGTTACAATTTGTAAAAGTTCTATATCATTCATTGTTACATAATAGTAACAAATAACAAAATTAATTTTTAATTAAATTTAATTAAATAAAAAAATTAAAGTTATTATGCACGTATATATGTACATTTATCTTTATTCAAAGCGAATATATAAGTGTTCTTTTAGTTTTAAAATTTCGTTATAGAATACGTGTTTAGTATGAGTGTACTATTAGTGTTAATACTTTATGAAAATAGTTTGTTGAAAAATGAACTCTAACCTTAAAGTACTGGAAAAATCACTTTTTATATCCCTCCGATCCCATAGAAATATATCATTTAGAAGTGACATGAGTTTTAATGTATAATTCGTAAGGTAAGAGAGAAAGAGAAAAAGTAGTTGAAATTGCGTAGTTGATGGAGAGATCCATCAAAAAAGAAGTAGGAAAAGTTGTCATAAATGGAGATCGACTAGGAGTACGTTAAAGAAATAGAGCACACATATATGAAGCCAAAATTTCATAAGAAACGTAATAAACTGAAACGCAGACTGTTTAAATAAGCATGCTACTAGGAATTACTCTAATAGCTTGCACTTATCACTACTTTACTATGTTAGTCAATATCATTACTTTGCTATGTTAATTAATGCCTTTATAACTTAATCTACCAAACTTAGACGAAAAAAGAAAAGATGAGAGATATGATATGGTTGCTCAAGTCAAGCGAGTAGTGGAGAAATATTGATGTTTAATATATTATCTAATGATATCACTAACACCATTATCCATTGAATAAACTCGGATTAAGATTCACACATTTACATGTGTGATTTGACTGTTAACTTTTACTCCCACTCACCCCAAATCATTTTACCAACTTTTTATTCCATTCAAATGAATTGTGCCATGTATGATTGCATTTAGAAAGATACTATTATACTACTATAGTAGTTATATTTAGCTGTTATGAATATGAGAATGTCTATATAATTGAATTCATAGATTAAAATTAAATATTTTTAAATAGGGTGTACAAGTATTCACAAAGGAAAAAAAAACAATCTAAAAGTAGAACATGAATAGCAAATCATTCTTGAAAGTATGCCCCCTCAAAAATAGTTTTTTCCCTCCTTGAGACTAAGCTAGAGAATTCGTTCTTGAGCCCATTTCTACAATTTCCAATCTCAATGCATAGGTATGCATTTTCCAACGGCAAGATATCTTTTATTACAAAAATTTAAAATGAAAAATGAGGAACTTTATTGAGAAGGAAAAAAAAATCAAGAATTTAACGTGCTTCGAAGGCCAACAAATTACTTTTTGCATGCCATAAAGAATATAAAGGCAAATCTGCTTTTAGGGATCCGTTCAAGAAATTATTGATTTAACATAGTATTTGCCTTTTAATTATAATTATAATTATACACATACCAAATCCTCAACCCACCTCGTGTATACTATTAAGATGACATTATTAGGTCAAGTGAAAAATAGAAAATCAAATGGGAAGGTTGCTAGACAGCTAGTTCAGTTATCTCACATTATTTAGGTTCAATACTTAGAAATTTACTCCTATAAAAAACATTTACTACTAATTTAAAAAGTTGTGTGAAATAACTTACCATGCGACGTGAAGATTAATTAGGATCCCCACTCATATGTCAGTGGGCAGTGGCATTACAAACATGTCATTAAATATAATGTTGCTACAAATCTTCAAACATCTCATGGTAATTTATCTCATGGAGTATAAAAGATTCTCCATTTTCATGGAGTACTATTATTTTAAATAAAAAGAAAAACCAAAATTCTTATTGTGAATTAGGTTAGTCATGGTCCTACCTCATCATGTCCCTACCCCATACATGACACAAGACACAACAATCTTTCGATTTGAATTAGTGGAGTGGTGATTCGAGCTACACCCTTTTTCTATTTTCCATCATTTTTTATGTAAAATGGATGAGACATTTTTATTTTTTGTCTTTTATAGAAATTTACAATTACTGGATTTGTTACAGTTGATGCATGTTTATTAAACTTGAAAAATGTTTTGGACTTAAAACGTGTACTCTATTTACTCTAAATACATGTCCCAAGTTTTCAAGAATAATTAAGATTACCCAAAATGCACAGTTGTGATTGTGAAGTATTATATCTTCTAGAGATTCATTTGATATTAGATACATGTTTGAAGATATATATACTAATTGTATAGTTACATCATTTAGTTAGGGTTGCCATGAATCATTCAAAACCCTCATGTGTGAGTCAAGAGAGAGAGATACAGTAGTTTTTTTCTTGTTTCACTTTACTACTCATTGTGTGTCGCCCCACAATATTTCTGGGCAAAGAAAAGGACTTGATGATGCAAAATCCTTACATTTTAGGACAAATCAGACATGCAACTGTGTTTCTACAACACCACCTAAACATTTTGTCACACTTATTCAATCAAATCTGTACAAACTGACTATGACGTATTCCACTAAATTACTCAATGTTATAACTGCCTACACAAAATACACCACAATAATACTCAATACACCAATCCAAATTTGAATTTTAGTAAGATTCAAATAACACCAAATCTTCAACTTTAAAAGAAACTAACAAGATTATTTTTTGCATAAAGTTGTAATTCTGTTGAAACTAACACAGGTGATGGAAAAAGAGTAATTGTTTTCTTCCCCTTCCTTTCTTGTCCTTTTCCACCAACTTCGGATATATCCGTTGCACAAAATGCAAACAACGTGAATAGAACCGCAAACACGGAAACCTTGATGCTTTCAAATAATGGGAAAACCAGAAAGGAAATAAGCGATGAAGATAACCATATAAGTTAGAATGATAAATATGAATCAAGATTTCCATAAAGAATCAGCAAGTGTAAAATTAAAAAGTAGCAGTAAATTACATCTTGTTATTTGATATGTAACAATCCGGAGGATTGGTCTATTTAGCTACGTCAACAAGAATGCAATCTGAACTAATTAAATCTTTTTGATAAGAGTAAGTAAACTAAAATACAAGAACAAGGTTCAGTTAGTGATTATGTAAGTCATAGTTATTTACTGAATTAGAAAATAGTAGTACTCTCAAGTTGTTGTTGGACTAGCCAATTTTTTGCTCTCTGTATATAATTTGAGCTTTATGCATTCACTATCTTATGTCAATAGTGCTTCATGTAATTTGCAAGACAATGCAATAACTCCACAAGGCATGAGAATCTCCTAAGATTTCAGGCAACAACTCCAAAATCACCTAATTACACTGGTGTATGGTAAATTTATGAATCATGGTGACGTAGTTTCTGAAAATTGAAGAATTTCAACTAAATATTGAGAGAAGGTTTTAACATTGACATCGATCCCTGGTCAGTTTCGTTGTTAGTATTGAGTTACAACTTACAACCAAATAAATGAGTGAGATGTGTGAAGACGTAAATTGTACAACCATGTCATGGTGTCTACTGAGCTTCTCTATCTTTTTGGCATCTTGTGCTTTATAAATCTCAAATTTGAAACACTGATAAGACGTGTGAAGTCTTCGAGGTTGATGATAGTTACCGGTATCTTAGAGAGTGACGATCAATTTATATTCAGATTCTACTGGAGAAACGGTAACAGAATGTGTATCAATATGCAACTTGAAAAAAGAGGGGCAATGACTAACTTCTCTGATCATACTTCAGTATATGATCATAATTCCCTTATGAATGAATCATATGACATCATACATTACTAATTCCAGCATTATTTTCATAATAAAATTTGTTTTGATATAAAGCTCGTCATAATGCCAATTGCAAAACAACTATCACAACAGAATTTATATGCTAGTAGTACTAAGTTTAGTGGAGTATTACTTTAAATAATACTCTGATCAATTCCACGCCGAAGGAAAAATGAGTGCAACCAAACAGTAAAAAACATAATAAAAAATGATGTTTCCATTGATTTCAGCCTAACCAAACAGATCTGAAAGAATACAAGTCTTCAATGTCAACACACAAAAAGACACCATCTCAACTGAAAGGAAAAAAAAATGCTTTTTCAGCAGTCGCAAATATGAAATGACCATAATTATGTCAAAGTCCAGTGTAATGTACTGTAAAATAACACACAGAGGAACAAAAAATGCAAGTTTCGCAACCTACATGAGTGCAATCATGTAATAATAAGATAAAACACAGGTAATTCAAATCACTATAACATGCCAAATTTTCTCCTCGCTCCTCATCTTACCAATGGCATTGTCATTGTGACCTTGCTCCTAATTCCAAAGTACCGTGCTCCTGAAAGGCATCTCTTGTGGTCTAAGAATCAGGAGCCCTGCGAGCATAGCCCAACACCATCACAAAATCCTTAGCTGATGAGCCGATTGTGGCTTTCACTCTGTCTATACTAGCTGTTTGAAGCCACAGATCAACCAGATTGTTCAGCGTTAGCGTGGGGATGATGGTCTGCCCCATGCACTTGATGTCAACCTGGAGTTCGATAATATCACACAAACTCATCACAGCTGTAAACTCTTTTTTTTTACTGAAGCTTCTCAAACTCGAATGCTAAGTCAAAGGTACAAAGTTCCATGCATGTCGTTAAACAATAATGGGAACCTAGCCTCCAGCAGAAGTGAATGTGAAATGACTACAGAAATGAGGTTACCTCAACATCATTTGTAAGATCTAACTTCCTCTTGAGGTACTTTTGAATGAATGAAACTGTTATGCTTCCATCCCTATAAAAAGTAAGCTTCAGTTATTTGAGACACTACACAGAATAGAAACAATATGGTGAACTATGTACTATTATGAAAGTATAACACCAGTGATCCATTATAAATTATAAAATCTTCTGACAGAGAGTAATTACTCAGAAGAAACAGCAATAAAATAAAAATGCATAAAATGACCACTGACATAGAGGATGAATGGGGAAAGAGGATGCCCAGAAAAGCATTAGGATAAAAGGCCAAGCATAAAGGGTGCACAAAAACGCTTGAGGAAATTAGATGATTTGGTTTCAACATGGATATTGATAAAATAATGCAATCAGCAAATATTTAAGATTTATATACCACAGGAAAGTGAATAATGAACTTATCTCAGCTCAAAGTTCAACCTTCACTCTTTGCAAATAGCTAATTCATCATAAGTTGAAGTATTTATTTTGTACTATGATGTTATTGTTTACATTAAAAAACTTCAGTGCCCTCTAGCAATAAAAAAGACAATGGTATTGATGTGACTAAAAAATATGTATGGTATGTTAATTTAGCAAAGTTGTATATAAGCTAATAACCCAACAGTTTTAATTAAAACGAACATCAACACACGTATTGTGTGCATTTACACATTCACAGAAATATCACTCACTCATAGTAACGAGGTAGCCTATTACCATGCCCAGTTAGATAGGGTTTTTCACACATTTAGAGAGAGTTAATTGTAGAAATCAACTTAATTAGAGAAAAGTTGCCGGACAAAGAAACTAACTATGAGGATCCAAGCAAAATAAATATGGGCAAAATCTTAAGATACTTGATGCAGCTCCATAAGAAATCATCAATGAAAACCTATACTTCTGTTAAGCAAATTCTTTCACATGTAGGCTTTCAAAAGCAGATTAAAACGGTTAAAAGCTGCTGATATTTGCTAAGATTGTTTCAGATAGACTACATAATGTGTCATAACAGATTCATGAGATAAAGGGTCAAATTATGCAGTAACACAAGTAATATACATGCATGATTTCACTAGTTTCCAAATTTGTCCACCAAGATAACTAAAACAAGGTTGGCAGACACTTAACACCAACCATATGGATGTACATTTACAATGGCTTCAACTTTGTAAAAGAAAGAAATATCATAATTAATTGATCAGAACAGTTAAAGCAAAGCTAACTAATAAGCACTTTATTATCAAACTGACACAGTAACATGATAGTGCAAATCACAATAACGTAGAATGTCAAAGAGAAAAATAAGTTTAATATTCAAGCACTGATTTCTTATTTTCCACAAATGATATGTCTTGATTTTCTCCTTCCTCTATATATGATGTCATAAGACAAAAAATGGACCTCTTATTTGTGATGCCAAAGCAGAAACAGTACATTCAACAGCCACAACAGCAAATTAAACCATTGTAAGAACTTACTTTATTCTTAAGTAACTTGCAGAAATCTGAGGCAAGGGCAATGCATCTCCATCCCTGCAAATTATTTTATAAACCAGATGCATCAGTAAATAAGTCTATCATTTAGAATTTCCAGTCCTCATAAAGCTGGAGATGAGCTACTTACAGTTCATTGGAGGCAACTAAAGAAAACCAAATGGGACAGTTTCTTCTGTCGAATTTAGCACCTGCAGCATCAAGCACAGCCTGAGGGGGAACCCTGAAGTTCCCAAAATTTTGCGCTTTCTGCCGGACTCTGCGTAGCTTCCTGGGCCTCTCAATTTCCAGAAGGTTATGGTCGCTAGAATTCTTCTCTTCTTTCAATTTGGGTTTCTTCCTCTGTTCCTTATTTTTGGTTTTTCTGAGAAGACCCTCCTCCTTCTCATAAGGATTCTGCTCTTCAGATTTGACATGCGAATATTGTGTGTTGGACTTAGAGGATTTACTTCGATTTGCTGCTTCGACCAAGCAAGTCAAAGGCTTCCACAGATCAAATTTTCCTTCCCATTGCTCAGAGCAATTCTCTCTTTCTTTATCAGGACTATGATTTGATGGCTCACCAGCAGAGGAGTTCTGCAGCAATACCAGTAAGCATTCAGATTGGTACATGGAATGTACAAAAGAGCTGATGTCTGATGTTCAAAATCTTCTAAACTACACATACCTGTCTATTATTGGGAGTAGATTTGTTCAGCATCTCTTGTGAGCTAGAGCTTTCAGCTTGGTCCTCAACAGAATTCCCAACAGGCTTTTCTATGGTAAAACTGGATCCTCTTGATGCTTTTCTAGCAATAGATCTTGATCTTCTCCCAGTCATGCCGACCTGTGCTGATACTCGTGGTGTACTGACGACCAAGGATGAAAGAGATCTTTCCTTCCGCTTAGCAGGCAATGCAACAGGTGTCACTACCTCAGGGGCCTTAACTTTAATCCTCTTATGTGGAAAAATTTTTGCCCGCACGTCTTGCAAATTATGATCCGGCCTGATCAGGAATGCTACCGAGTTATTAGTAAAACAATGACAAGACCCTTCTAATTTGCATCCAAATCCAGAAATGTCCATGAATTATTAGCTAGGAACACATAACAACAATAGAAGAGAGTAAAACATAAGAGTTAACTTTGACAGAACTTTCAGAGTATAGCCAAGTATAAATTGCCACCCTGACTATCTAATTGGAAACTTAACCATAAAATCCACTTAACTTCACTAGCATACAAGCTTTTCTATGTGCAACAAAGGGGAATAAAGACTGCATAAAAGCTTGTTTGAAAGGTTGTGTGCTTTTGCAAAGGTTGTATCCTTGTTTGTAGTTAAGTTGGAATACATATGTGACAATATCAAGTAAATCAAACCAATACAGTTGAACTGACCTCAACTTCTCCAATGGTACACATCCCAAGTCAATATTACATATTGGACAACATTCCATTTCCTCGTCCGAAAGCTTCTTGTATATGCATTTCCTGCAAACTATATAGCATCATAGAAAGGAGAATATCAGGTAATGCAACAAATATTCAAAGATGTATAAACACGCAAAGCAAATTACTGGAAATTTTAGTGCAAGAAAAGCAATGCATCATCAATTTCACCAATTATGCATACATGGCATCAGAACAATGAGTACTCTTTGCATAAAACGTAGCAAATTTACATTTCCTGACTAATCATATGATTGACCACACGTTGTGAGACAAGTAACAAACTTAAATGGTTACTGTCAAATTCAAATAAGTCGTTCAAAGGTTATTGATTAGCTGTATAGTCATAATCAACAATAAACCGCACAGGCACACATGGCTAATTGGCACATCCATGTTTAGGGCATTTGGTGAGAATTTTTTTACACTTGTCATTAGGTTTTGAATCTTAATTAGCGTGTGGTTGAGCATATCTCCCATTTACATCCAAGATTCTTAAATCACACTCACTTTCGTGAACAAAACATGAGAGCAAAGGACATTAATCCAATATCATTCCATTCAATTCACCAGCATTCACATTGCACATATCACAACTAAACACACAACAATTTGTTACGCGCGGATTAACAAATTCAGTAAACAAAAGACAAATTCCCAGATAGAGAAGGTCGTAAAACGAAAAATCACAAGCAAACCACAAACGCATCTAAAAACCCAGATCAATAAAACGCAATCCACGCCAGATTCCAACCGAAAAACCCAGGTCAAAAAGGGCAGGCTTGGAACTCGAAATCGAAATCGAAATCGAAATCGAAATCCCAACAACCATCCACGATCTACGAGTAAATCAGAAATAAAAAAGAGATGAGAAGCTCACAGGTGTGGAGGCATTCGATAATCGTGGTGGCGTCGCGGAAGAGCTTATGGCAGAGAGGGCATGTCATGCATGGCGCCAGCGCCTCCCTCCTGACCTGAACCACCTGGTGCGACATCGTCTTATCCAATTCACCCAATTCGACGGAACAACACCACCGCGCTCGAACCCACGTTATCTAATGCGGTGCTGGTGCTGGTGCTGGTGCATGCTATGCCCCCAACCGCCGGATTAAATTTACGTCCGTTTTCTTTCTCTCTCTACTGCGCCTGCATTAAACCCATCACCAAAACCACAAAACTATCACATGAGGTTCGGAAAACAAGAGACGTGGAGTGTGAGAGTGAGATTTGATGTGAATTGTTGGCTAACAGTAATAGAAACCTGCAAATCGAGGATTAATTTATTGGGGTAGGGGTGATTTGGGGGAAACGGGAACGTGGGGTCAAGGCTGAAGAGGTGTGCCGCCGGCGTCGTGGATGATCTCTGGGTGTATGCGAGTGTGTGCGGGAGAGAAGTCGAAATCGAGAGAGAGAAAGGATAGAGAGAGAAAGAGAGAAAGGGTTTGTTGTTACAATCAGCATGAGCCGAAATATAAAGCCCTTTTTAAATGTTGTGTATTTACTATTCTAAGAAATGCAGCCTTTTCTTTTTGTAATAAACGCTGCTCAGACTTGAAAAAATTCACCCAATTTGAATTATTCACAAATCATCTCAATACTGTATTTTTATTAATTTGGGCGAAACAACGTTCCTGTGTCAGATGAGGCTTTGCCAAATAAATTACTAAATGGAGTATGATTATATTTTTGTTGATTTCACACTTTTTCAAAATTAAAATTATACATTACTCCAGTAAGTTTGAAACTTTTATAATCATCTCATCTTTTTTAATTTAGACAAAATTGAGGCTAGTGCATCAACAAAAAAATATCTATGCAAACGATGTTTTTCGGTACAATACTTTTGCTATAACACAATGTACTATGTTAGTAGTACTAAAATAAGTTTTTTTAATTGTTTTATTTTATTTTATTTGTCTTTCTTTTCTGTTTTTTGCTTCATCTTCTATGCCTCTTTTTGTCTCACCTTCCTTTCTTCCATGTCAATAATATTGATTGACTATGAACAAAGTGTTTGAGGTTACATAGAGAAGATAGAGATGAAAAAGATTGTAATTTTATCTTGGATAATAGAAAGAAAAGTTAAAAATTACTCTGTACTTACTTTAGTGAAACGACATCGTTTTGAGTATCCCTAGACGACGTTGTTTTATGTATGGAGGCGACAATTGAGAAAAATTGAAACTTTCTTAATTTCATATTCTATTTCAAAAATCTTGTGGGACATACTTGAATTTGTCAATACTCCGTGATTTAAAAATGGTCATTAGTTAGTTATATACGCCATATCATTTAATCGATACACATTTATGTCATGTCATTAAAATTTGTACACATAGGCCAACGGGAAACTTTTGAATGAGATTGATGCGACTTTTTCAAATGATTTCATTTTTAAAAAGTATAGGACCGACCCGAATTATACTAAACTCCGTGATTAATTTGTTTGACAATTTGCCTATTGTATTTGTAAATAGGGAAATAATTGATTTTCCTAAAAAATTAATTGTCGTAAATTATATTCAGAGCATTAATTTGCATGCCTTGTAGAAACATTACCATGCATTCATTGTATTCCACTCCATTTCTGAATTCTGAATATATACTTTCCGTGAGTGTATACAGTATAATGGTGGTGGTAAATGTTGAAATTCATGAAAAATTTCCAACGCAAGTGATTGCGTCCCTAATTTTGCATCTTTAGAAAAATATTTATCGTAGTGTCATGGTTAAGAAAATTGATTCATGGAATATTGGATATGTGGGAGCGAGAATATTGTAATATCATTTTATCTATACCATTTATAAAGATGTAAATATTTTTTAAGTCTTAATTCTTAAACTTGGTTTGTAAGGTGGTGAACGGTGCAAATACTCCTTTAGAATAGTCGAGTGAACCAATTAAGCTTTGTTCAAATTTCACTACTTTCATATATTTGTTGCAAGAAAAAATTAACATATGCACCGACAACACATGAATATGTGATGTAAAAATGGTTTCATTGTTCATTGGCTCACATCCATTTATGTTTGAAGATTGTCGGAAATAATATTTGTATGTATGTTTCTAAAATGGAGTTCATATGTGACGGTCAAAAAGAATTTAAGATATTAAAGTAACAACTTTTTCATGTTTTCAGGCTTGACTGCATATGAAATTATACAAAGTCTTTTCAATATTATGTACGCACATGGTGTGAATACATATTACTTTAATTAAAGAACTTTGTATGATATCGTGTGCGCTTAAAATCACACCTATATTCTAATGATATTACACGAAACTCTTTTTTATTTCAATGATCTACTTGAAATCGGATATTACAATATTTTATGTGCAAATAATCATCTTTAATCAGTGAATGATGTAGAGATCAGACTCATCAGATCATGTTTCCCAATTGGTGCTCGAATTCGCACATGTATTAATTCGTGACTCGTAAATTAAGTTATTGATATAGTAACAAATTAATTAAAAATTAGTAACAAATTAACTTATACCTTTTGAAGACTCATAAAATAGCAGTTTTTTGGGGTGATGTCTTGTGAAGATATTTCGACTATTTCTTGATTAATTTCCTCTTTTCAATTTTAAGATAGAGAGATTGGAATTCATATCTTGAACACTTTAATTCCTTACAGAGGAGGGGAATGTTGGTAATATCCTTAGTTAAATCCGTTAATTGACTATTATGCATGAACCATTGTTTCCTGCATCTTCTTTGTATTTAGGACAAAAACAGATCACTTCACAATAAATTGAATGGAGCTTGGTATTTATGACATCTCTATCATATGGGAACTTAACTAAAATTTCTATTTTTAATAGAGATAAGACAATAAATTCGTTCTTGATAGTTGAAACAATTAATAAACGTGGCTGGAACCATAACGTAATGATGAGCACATAGGTTGGATATAGAAGTGGATAATTTATCTTGGTCTGTGTAATGAAATTAGTTGTTAAATTACAATTTAACTTCTAAAGTATTGATTTTAAACGAAAATATCTCCAAATGGTGGAAACTCGAAACTATTAGTACAACACTAACAAAATATATGAAAAGTCAATACTTGTCTTCGAAAATTTTACGCCGCAAATGATTATAGGCGGATTGTTTATATAGAAAGTGGTTGCAAGACATAATTACAAACGCATCCTTTGAAATTTGAATGAAATAAACAACTTTAAAAAAGTACTACTCCATTCGATTAATTAAGTGATGGTGAAGTGAGTATATCTCAAAACAATGGCATTTAAGGTTGGTGTGCAGTTGCACCAACTCTGCTTTATAAATGAGGTGAAAGATCCAAACCACAAAACTGAAGGGCTAACTCATTCCATCGCCATTAACAGCGATTGACCAAATTAAAGGATCTAAATTTTTGGTGGTGCATTTCATACCTTAATTAATAAACTACTATTAGCATGTACTAAAAAAATACTCTTTCTTTATCAAGGTTAATGTAACAAAATGTTGTACTATCAAGAACCAACAAGACCCTTATGTCGAGCATAAGAGATCATCCACAGAAAAAGGAATCCACAAACAACTAGAGTAACCATCACAACCTGCATCACACACATTTACAAGTTAATTTTCTTTAATTACTAAGAAAAATATTTAAATTTTTATGATTTACCCATTTGAATAGGAAGCCATGGTTTTCCCTCCATGGATATCGAATATTCATTCCAAAAATAGCTGCTGCTAAAGAATACACAGCCAAACACACTGTGCCTGAACTCAGAAACAGCTCCAGCTGCACAAGAATACAAGTTTATGATTTCAATCATATGTTGCACGTGTATTGGTAAAATGAAATTTTACGAGATAAAAAGTTACTAGTAAACCTGAATTAGCTGATTCCGATGATTATCCAACTGCATCAAACACAATAAGATTGTCAAGAGCATAATATGAATGGCTTTGATATATTCGCATAAATCATAGTAGCATATATTTCCCAACCTATGGATCAAATAGTGCAAAATGTCACAGCAGTAGTTTTGAAACAATCATATTATTACCTGAATATTAATGTAATCTTCTGTATCATCAATATACTCCCTCAACTACATAAGAAACAAAAATTCCAAAAATAAAAACACAAAAATCAGAGTAACAATATGTGTAAATCTTGAAAATGCTACTACAAGAATTGACAAACCGTAGTCAGCTTGTTCATAGTGCTCTCAATTTGCATAAAATAAGCCTGTAAAAACAGTATCGATAGTGTTCAGAACGATATGATTAAATAGTGTTCCGAACGTTAAGATTAAGGAAGAAAGCTCGGAGGTTTGCAGCAAAGGATTCCATAGAAAACCTCAAGTAGCATCTCAAGTTCATCAACATTATTCTCTTCTTGAGTAGTGGTTACTGCACTTCCCTTGCTACTGCTGCTATAAAATCTTGATTCTGTTTTTAGAGATTCAGTGGAGACGGAAGCTGACATAGCCATCTTCCTTGAGAGATACAGATCAGCCATGTCATCGTCGTCATCCAGTAGTTGCTCTAGTTCATCCCTCACCTACAAAACAAACACCTAAATGGAGAACAACGCAAAAGAGCTACGAGGATTTCCCATCTCAAGAGCCTAAAAGTGGGCTTACTTTTTGAACCCGACTTGTCAATCTTGTCATAGAACTCTTCATCTTGCGCACACGGTCCAAGTTTGTGCTGTTTGTCTGCATATGCAGATTTTTCCAATCACAAAATCAATAACGCAACTATAGTGTGCATATGGATTTCTTGGACTACATGTTGAAGAATCAGTTGTTATGAATGTTCATATAGGAATTGTAATTATACTGACCAAGAGTATAAAAAGGAACACAAAATCGACTCAATGTATCTTGCCTTAGCCGTGAGCTCATCCAATGCAGGATAAGCAGAAATCTCGAGTTCTCTAGTTTGTGCATCGAGGGAGCTGCACACGGCTTCCAATGCTACTTCTAGCGCTCGAAATTCAAATGGGAAATCTAGCACAGTTTCAGCAACAAAGCAAGTAAAAGCAGAGCACCAACAATCATAAAGATAGAAAAGAAATGTCGGAATTGTCAAAACTATTTTGAGATGAAACCTGTTACTAGTTCATTAGAGTCTAGTTCACCAGCACTGCGCGCTTCTAGCAGCTCCTCTTCTTCTCCTTCACCGCGACCAATGCCAAGAGGCAGTCGCCTCTGCAGCTCCTCAACAATTGGGGCCACATTCTCATCAAGAGGATCCCTCAACAACACCTACAGAGAGATAGAGCAAACACATTCACCTTCTATTTGGAAGATTCACTCATATTCATACCAAGATTACACACACATTTTGCATTCAACTTGGAAGATTCATATTCATATTAATTGAGATATGAACACAAATCCAACAACACCTACACAAACACAAACAACATTCACATTCTAGCTGGGAGATTCATATAGATAGTGATATCAAGATTTGCATAAAAACCAGTAAAACATAGAGAGGGAGTATATAACTGACCTCATCTGTGGTTATAATCGCCTTGATATGCTGCAAAACAATAAATGAATCAAATTAAAAGAGTATATAGGGAGAGAATTAAAAAAAAGAAAAAGGAATTACCTCCAAATTGAGGACAATGGCGGTATCTCTGACAAGAATAGCAGAAGGGTAAGAGAGGAGAGGATCAAGAATCCTAAGGTCTCTGCCATTAATGGAGAGGCGTCTCATGATATCAAACTTATCCCAATCGACAATCATCCCTTCCCCACAGCTGTCCACCACCATCCAATTCCTCGGAACCGCAGCTTTCTTCTTGAACGACATCTCAATTGCCGCACCCAATTCATCACTACTCTGCTCCATCATCAACAATCAACAATTATCTTTTTTTTGTTTCATTTGAGCCAAAAACAAACTCACGACATGAGCGGTGGAAAAGCTCAATCAAATCTTGATAGTAGTAGTATTATTGTGTGTGGGGTTTGATGAATTGATTGTGAAAGTGGAGGGGCCATCTTGATCTATCTACTGTGCACGTTTGCTTGCTGCGGTTTGCAATTGCATGGTTGTCTACTCACCATGCCAATTGTTTCTTGCTTTGGATTTGTGTTATTATAGTACTAATTGCTTTCTACACTTCATGCTCCACTTTCTTTATCCAACATACTACTCCTATTATCTTCTTCATCTAATTTTTTACACAAAACTAATTCATAAGAGAAACTAAACAACATATAATTAGTGTTGCTTACATTGATACACATTCATAATCTTATTTCTACTTGTAATAAAATGTTAAATTTTCTAAAATCCGAAAATATAACAAAAAAAAAAAAGAGAATACTTGGACCACCACTCACGTGCAAATCTATTGATATACTATTTCGGTCCAATGCGAAGCTATTGACATATATATGTATGGAATTAATTTTGAAAGATAAATAATAAAAGTAGTAACTTTATATTGAAAACAAAAATATAGCAATTGTAGGCGATGAGGTAGGCCACGATTATACTAGAAAGCAGGCGGTGCAATTGTCCATTCGGTGTCGTGTCTCTTTCTCAATGTCGTGCAATTATTGTGAATCACATTTCTCATACCTATAATTGCCCCCAAATTAGTTTTATTGCAGGTAACATATTTTTAATTATACTCCTACAGTCCTACTACTACTATGCAAGCCAAATAGTTAGTGGGATTCATAGAGAGTCTTGATTGTATCGAGTAATAACATTTCTATTGGCATTGAACAATGAAGGTAACTAGGTAAGCATAATATAAATAATAATCTAATTTTAATTTATTAAGTATATATTAATTTGATGGGATCAAGAAATACTTTCAATTAATATCTAAATTTAATATAAAAAATACTTATGGTATTAGGCAAACGAGTACATGCATCAAAATGATGTGCGTGTGAGACTAGAATTAGATACTGTGGCAGGTGAGCCAATACAACCCAACCCTTGTTTGTTGGCATAATAATGTTTAAAGTACAGACTTAAACCAATTAACCCTATAAATATTAGGAGTACATGCAACTATCCCTCATCAATTTTACTGAATCATCACAACAACAGGAAAAATAAAAAAGAAAAGGTTAAGGACGTTTTTTAATACTATTAATAACGTTAATTTATGTGTTTAATTATACTAACAACATTTCATAAAGTATTTTTATTGTTGATGTCCCAACTAAAATTATGAAATACGAATAGAAGCGTCCTAAAAAAGCAAAAGATTAAAATAATTTATCTTCAACTTAGGGATACTTTCTTTTGCATCCTAAATTATGTTATTTAAAAAAAAATTCACACACTATAGCATCTCAATTTTTATATCCTTAAAAGATAAGTTTTGTTTAGAGCATCCAATATAGTCACGTAGCAACACCCAATTTAATCTCACAATATATGATTGAAGAAAACTAAAAGAGTCAACAATATGAGATTACTATCAATGGCACACATAACATAATCAACTTTCAATGCCAATATAATTAGGGGTTATGAAAAATAAACGGTCATCTTTGTGAGAAGAAATACAAACGTTGTATAACAAACATAAGTGATCATGTCAATAAATGGCATCAGATTAATTTGGCTAAGAAACTTACTATTTTGTAGTATAACAGAGTTTTCCCATAGCCAATGAAACCTCTAAAAAATGGATAATATTTAGGACTTAGGAGGAGGCCAGTTTGAGAAACAAAACAGTTAAAGACGGAACATGAACCAGATGATCTATGAGTGAAGAACAATACAATGCAGTCCAGATTTGAATTGATTGTGGGCTGTGGCGGTACTTGAATTTCTTATTAAAAAAAGGGCTTCCAAATTTTGGGCTAAAATGAGATTCCAAAGTATGGGCTTTTGATTCATTAGAATTATATAAATATTTTTGTGGACTTAACTTTTTTTTATTAAAAGCTACGTGTGATCAAAGAAATATGTTTAAATTGATCTTATCATATATTATGAGTAATTTTTACAAATATGTACATATTTAAAAAAAATTCTTTTATCCCGTTAAAGGATATGAAATGACTGCAGTTTGAATTTGAGCATGGAAACCGATTAACAGCTTTCAAAAATTAAGAAATAAATCACTATTGGCCGAAATAAAAATGTCAAGATATTTTGTAGCCATAGTGAATTGGTGATGTCTTCTCGTGTGCAACGAGTACATAACACTCCTTTACGAAACTCAATTTTGATTTGGCTCGGAATCGATTTTATTGTTAAATGAAAATCTTTTTTTGGTGTTGCTCAAGTCATAATTTATTAACTGTGGCTCCTTTGTTCTTTTATTCGGGACAAGTACTATATATTATGCATAGGGGTGAGGGATCACGTGGATTGAATTAACCTAATAACGACTCTACCTTATAAGACCTAACTCAAACCAACATATTAAAGGAAATTCGAACTCGACACAATATATAATTTAATATGGATTGATACGATATGTTTACATGATTAAAACATAATACTACTTCACAATAAAAACATAAAATTACACCATTAGACCTAATTAAAAATATACAGTAGTACTACTATATTTTTAAAAAGAAATAATAATAATTTTTAGTAGATCACCCAAATCCAACCTAAAATTATAGAGTTTTTAATTCGTCTACAGACTTGATCCAAATTCATTAATATTTTCCATATTCATGTCCCATTTTTGATCATTTCAAAAATTTCCAGTACATATCCAAACCACGGCTTTGATAGGGACTTACGAGTTCATCACATCCAAGTAAAAATGTTTGTGTAGGTGTGAGAAAGAACATTTAGTTTCATTATATACCAACAAATGAATCAATTAGATATTTAACGTCAGAATCCAATCATACATATCTGCAACGCACGTACGCATGCACGCACACGTGTGTGGTGTGCGCGCAGTAGTAGGCCAAACCGACTCTAAACCAGCAAGAAATTTAAGTAAGCCGGGCTTGCTTAATGGGCCCCGTTTGAGCCGAAAAGTCCAACTCCAAAAGCATAACACGTGTGTGAGGCCCACTTTCTCCTATTAAGTGAGAATTGGTTTAACATCCAATTCAAAATGACTCATCATTACAAACTACTCGTACATGCAAAATTAAAGAATAAAATCACATACATAAAAAAATTCCTGATATTCGCTCCTAAAATTTTATTTGTGAATTTCTAATACATAGCGAGTTTATACATGCGTAATTTGTATTTATACTCACGCTAATATTGAGCCCTTCAATCATAAAGATTTATAGATTTATTATGAAAGATGATGTCTAAAACTATACTATTCCCTATTTCACATTTTTCAGCCACTTAACTATTACTATTATTGATGAATATCTCTACTCAGTCTAAAAAATCAATTCGAACATGAAACCATTCACCCTAACAACTGCATAACTTGCATTAATACTTCAAACTAAGGTTTCTTTACAATATAATCATTTTTCATAAAAATAAGGGATATTCCCTCTAATATCACGAAACTTTTAAAAAGTTGGATTTTTTTCATGAACTTTAAATTTGGCAAATAATATCATGAACTTTTACCCGAGTTTGTTATAAAAAGTCATTTTACGACGTTCCATATTGATGGAGCCATTTTTCTTTTTATAAAAAGTCAACACATTTTTCTTCACTTGTTTTACTCTCACTTACTTTATTAACTCTTCATTACTCTATGTCTCTATCTTTGTCACTTCTTACTTTATTTTTTCTTACTTAAGTCACCTAACACAATTTTTCTTAAATCCCTTGCGAAAAGAAACGTCTCCACTACCGCAGAACGGAGGGAGTATTTTAAGAAAAATGAAAAGGCATATTCCATGCATATCAAATAACAAATGTATCTTAGTATATTTTACTACGAGAATATGGTAAAATATACTCCCTTCGTCTAATCTTCTGTAATGTCTCATTTTGACTTGGTATAATTTTGAGAAACAAACGCGATTATAATTATTTAGTGGAGTCAATTTGATTACTTATTGACAAAAAGTAAATAAAAACTCTTAATAGAAGTATCGAAATAACAAAATTGAATATTATATTGGGACGAGATAGTATTTGAGTATACTTTCAAACATATTAATTTATGAATGAATCTTGAAACTGAAATAAATCAATGCAAAAAAATGTGGTAATATTAACATAATTTTTGTTCTTGTAAACATAAATTTATTTTTTCTTTTAGAACATAATTTAGATTCTAAGAATTGTTCAAAATAACTTCAGATGTATAAAAAAATTATACTTTCTTTATCTTGTCCAGAAAACAAAAATCAAAATTTGCAATTTTCACTTTAAGCTTTTTTATGGATTCATTATAGAAAAATTCAAGTCATCCAACTTAGAATTCTTTGATAAAAAACTTAAGTCAAATTAAAAACGATTTTCATAATAATTCAAAGTCAATAGAGGAGGCTAGCAAGCAAGCACCCACTGCTGTCGTTCATTGAGCCCACTCCAATATCTTGAACTACTACAAGTCTACAAGTATTTATTTTTGTTTAAATAAAAAATCCCATATTTTCGAGGACTTCATAAAACGACTTAATTATCTTTTCCATCCAAAAGAGTGTTAAGAGTTCTGAAAATTTTATTTATTATACTGGAAACATAATTAAAAATATCTGTTAGTAACAATATCATTCCCGTCGTACGTACTAAGTCTCGATTCTATCGAATAACAATACTAGTCTTTCTCGTATACTAGTTATAAACACCAAAGATATCATGATTATTGAGTTACAAAAAAACCTGCATATATTGACAAGTCAAAGTAAGGTTAATATTATTTCAATAAATTTAGAAATAAATAATCACTTAAATCTAGTGGTTTAATTGGCAAACATTATCTCTTCGTGATGATATTCAATGTTATACCACATTTCAATGTTATCAACTCTACAAGATATGAATAACATTGTATTGACATTAACAAATGTTCACGACGTAGACTATGTACATCTAGATTGAGAATATTACTACTATAATTTTAGTTCTATAAGATAACGACTATACAATTTTCTATAATCAGGAATATACCGATCAGTCTACATATATACTATAAAAGAATTTATTTGTTCAATTTACTTATTATTTTTTATGAATATAATCAAGGATAATTATAATAAAATTAAGATAAACCATTTGATATGAATAATTTATCTTCATAAATTATGAAATAAGGATTTGACAATACAAGCTGCTTAATCATACTTTTATGTATACAGTTTAGCATGTCCAACCATCACCACCTCATTTTTATCTCTATTAGTA
Organism: Salvia hispanica; assembly: GCF_029641045.1. Taxonomy (NCBI): domain Eukaryota; kingdom Viridiplantae; phylum Streptophyta; class Magnoliopsida; order Lamiales; family Lamiaceae; genus Salvia; species Salvia hispanica. Next base: position 17,732,326 of record NC_142697.1, read on the forward strand.
CTTAATTTTACCTAATGAACAACATACATAAAACATGGAGTATACTAATATAATGTTTTTTATCTATGCAGTTTACTTTTAGAATTTAATCTAGATCTATCGTAGCAATGAACCAAAAATAATAAATACTAGTAGTAATATGCTAATATATTTGTGACATTATATTATATATATATATATATATATATATATATAGTACTCCAATGATGAATTCGAAAGTGGCCAAGTGGGTCTTTTTAAACGTCTTCCATTGGAACTATGGAAGTGTTCCCTAAATTTTAATATTGTTATGGTAGTTTAAGAAAGTATTTTCAATTCATTTTTTCCAACACATTATAATATCGATTAGGTTAGTCAAAATTAATGTCCCAAAAATTCGCAAAATACTAGTATGTCGTTTATTCGTGGACAGCAAAAAAAGTTTGATCAAAGTGGACCATCTTCTGTCTGTATTAATCAAAAAGCAATTACTACAAAATGAGTTGGCTTTCGTCCTTTCTCGGAGGATTTAGCTGGTAAATTCAAGCTTTTGATGTTTTATAATTCATGGGGTGCTTTTCAAAGAATTAATATACTCATACTCCCTACGTCCATCCTTTATAAACATATTGTAATTTAATATTGTTTTTAACAAATTATTCAACTCTATGAAAAAAAAAAAAAGAAACGCATTAATAAAATATAGACTTCATTTTTATATATTGATTTTATAATAAAATATTAGTGTAATGATTTAGCAAAATGATATGATTCATTTACTTAAAATGTAAAAAAATAGATGAGTCTTTAAATCACAGATATCACAAAATGGATAAGTGAGACTTTTTTTTTCACAAATGGAGGGAGTAGTTTTTGATTTGTTATATCATGAGTTTGAATATTCCTTATTGCATTTAAATCTAATTTCTGTACAGTTACAAGTTTATAACATACAATACTATTTCGAATAACTAAGACATGTTGCTATACTCTTTTATTGGAGTACTTTTGAAATGGAAGTCCACTTTACAAATAATTACAGCATGAGAATTAAATATTTTACCAATTAAATTGTACTACACCATCAACGAAAATATACGTCTAACTTTTTGTGAGTATATTCTCATATTTTTGAATTATGTATATTGAGAGCATTAGACTAAGAGAGTAAATTTTTGGGGTTTTAAAATCTAACACGGAAATTATGTATAGTTCCGATTGTTTATTAATCATATCGAATTAATTCTTTAGCTCGATGAATTTGGAGCGAACACTCAACACATTTAACTAGTAGTAACAACTCTTGACAACTTGGCAATCGGAATTCGCACTTTTTGTCTTTCAATTTTATTTAATTATAATAAATAGTCAGTTAGTTAGTTTGTTAAGCCCCAAACTCGTTTCTCACTCCAACTTCCTAATTAGAAGACACTTATATAATCTTCAATAATTACTGAATTCTCTGCTTTGTCAGCTAAATTGTTTCTAACAATTTAAGTTTAGTGCTCTGATCACATGCCTATTAATCGCCAATTTTCAAATGAGTCAACATTTAATAATTAAAACTGAATACTGACAATATATCCAGATTCAATATTGACATGAGAGATTTATAATCACTTTTCTAGTGCAGATAAAACATTGAACGTGGATTGGAGTTCAACAATTAAAAGCTTTGACTCAAGTTAATCAATTAAAAGCTTTGACTCTTATCAACATTAATTATTTCCTGATTTCGTGAACAATATTTATAGAATCTGAGTAAAAGATTAAAGAATACTACGAGTGAATGAATCATGAATGGCAGTGTTAAATAAAAGGCTCCTGAATTGAATAGTACCAATGCGAAAATAGAGTTAATTCTCGAAATTTTAAGCATATATATAGTTCCAGTTTATTTCATGTATTAATACTAGTATATCACAGTAAGTAGAATATCTAGAAATACCAAATACACAAAACATCATACTATACCGATACATGTGTTGAACATCATCCTAAAAAGATAGCATTAAATGAAATATATGTAGAGTAATATTTTACTCCATCAAAGAATAAATTGTAGAGTAACTATTTCATGAATAACACAAAGGTATGTAATTTATAACATTGATATATGTAGCAAAACCACATGTATCGATTCAAATATTTTGCAAAAAGTTAGGGCAAGATGAGTTGGGGGATGGCCAAGTTCACACATGCCCAGTTTGAAGTGGGACCCACTAATGAATAGCCCACATGGGTCTGTCTACCGACAACACCCGGACCCGCCTCACGTGCCCTTGTTCATTCCACTTTTCGTCGTTCATTTCCACTTTTCCATCCTCTATTCCACTCATCTTTCACTTTCGCACGCAAATGGTACTTGATTTTTATTTTATATCATTTTTGGTATCCAGTGACAAAAATAACCCTAAATATTAGACATGTGATTTTTTTGTTATGGAGGATATTTTTGAAAATTTCAGTTAAATAGCATTACCTGATTAATTTTTTCTTCTTTAGTTTCTTCTTCTTTCTTTTTTTTTTACATTTTCTTCTTTTTTTTTAGTATTTTATCTTCCTTTCTTCTTTCTTTTTCTACTTAGTTTATGTTTCATCCTTTTTCTTTTCTCTTTTTCTTTTCTTCTTTCTTTTTAGTGTTTTATACATACATCTAATTACATTCATAATATAAATCAAGAAAAAAAACCTAATTAAATTAATTATTTAAAATAATTAAATCAATTAAATATTTTTTATTGAATTATTTTATACTCATTTTAGGGTTGAAAACTTAACTAAAAATATTCAACTTTTAATATCATTATTAATACAATTCACGATTTTAAATTTTTATTAAGACTATATTAATTAGTTATTAATTTAATATAAAATAATAATATTATTATTATTATTATTATTATTGTGTGATTCATAATTTAAATAATTATACTATAATTATTTATTAATTACAACTAGATTTTAGTATTATAACAATAATATTATTACAATAATTAAATATAATTTTAACTATAATTATAATTGAGTATATCTGAATGATATTAAAAAATAAATTAATTATTAATTTATATCATCAAAATGATAATATTAACATTGATTCATAATAACAGTATAAAGAGTGAAAAGAATGAGAGAAGATATTATAATATCACTTTTGGTACTTAGTTTTGTATGTGTCCAAAATAACCTTAATGACACAAATGGTTGTTTAGAGGGCATTTTGGGTGAAAATTGCATCAAGTACCAAAATGTGATTTATAGATACCAAGAACGATATAAAATAAAGACCAGGTACTCATTTGCGTGCGAAAGTGAAAGATCATGTACCATTTACTGTACTAGTAGTACTTGTACTACTATTTTAATAAATGCCAGTTAACCAAGTGATTAATGTCCTATGGTCAAAGATCTCCGGTTCAAGTCTTTTATAGCGCAACCGTTAAATTTAAATTATTTAATCATTAAAAAAGAAGAATATACTACTCTAGTGTATATGAGTTTGGCCAAATGATAGATAGATTAATGTTTAAGGTTAAAGGTCTCAAATCCTCTAGGTGCGTCATTTAAATTTAAATTCATTTACTCATAAAAAGAATATATTACTCTCTCCGTTTTCTAAAATAGAAGTTCTTACTTTTTTCAAAGTTGTTTCCTAAAAAATAGAAACACTCAATTTTGGGAAAGTTTATTTTTTTTCTATAACGTGTGATCAATTTTCCACTAACATTTTCTCTCTTATTATACTAATTTTTATTAAACCTCGCATCGATCCAGAAGTTCTTATTTTTACAAAAGAGTACAAATTTTAATATGAGTGTAATTGATAAAAAAGGAAGAAAGAATGAGAAAAAGTTGTTGAAATAAAATAGTCCTAATATTCCATAGGATAGAAAAGAAAATTTAATCTAGTTTTATGGACAAAGGAAATATTTTATAAGACTATTCTACCACAAATAAATTAGTAAGATTCTTTTTTAATATAATACTATAATTAATAACATGATTAAGAGAATATAAATTTCCTACTATCTAGAATCTTTCGTTTAAAGTATAGTACTGGTAATTAAATTGAGTAGTAAGCTTTTGTTCATAATTATTCTGATGTCGATTTTTGTACATTTTAGTCACGCATTACACTATTATTAAGTTGAGGCGCACTATCCACAAATATTAGTACTACTGTATTTTTTCAGTTTCTTTTTTCTTTTTTCATCTAAAAGTTCTTCTTTGAGGGGAGGATAGAGTATCAATATATTACTTTGTCCATCCCACTTTAAGAGTCTCATTTAAGTTCGACACACATTTTAAGAAATGTAAAGAAAAATTGGTAAAAAAAGATATTGGAACGTGAATCAATATTTGTTTTATACTATAAAATGAGAGTGAAAAAATGTTAGTAGAATGTGAGGCTTATTATTCATATACTACATGTAATATTTTAATCGAAACTATTAAAGTAGACACTAAAAATGTTAAATTAGTACTGCTAAAGTGGGACGAATGGAGTATTAATTAACATGAGCACTACATTACTTTAATTCGTCCTATTTCCACTGCAATAGAGCGCGTCGTACGCCGAGACGGTTCGAGTGGTGCGGTGCGAATGGGAGCACCCTTTACATATCGAAACCTAATCCAACGGCCAAAACCATCGCGCTACTAGACAAGATATCTGAACCGTAGGATTGTGTTACAAAAGTTTACAGATAAAGGAATTTGGCGTGGGCCACCATTGTCCCCACACACTCACACGCACACTTGTCTTGTAGCCGTTGTTGCTATACATAATCTACATCAACTTTACAACACAACTCAAACTCTTTTGCTACTACTACTACACAATTCAAACTTTTTCTAGTCTGTTAATAAAAAAAATGATAAATTCGTGTTGGAATTTATAACACGATAGTCCTCCATTTTAAAATTTTAATTTTATAATATTTCCTAAATAGGATTTTGTCGTGTAACATTGAATTACGATCGAATTCTTATCGTGTTCGTTTTTACATAAGTTGCATTGCGTCCTTATCCTTTAATTGTCAACTTTAAATTCGAACGACATGCTCTAATTAGTTGAAGAGGAAGTTGATTTTCAAATCTGGTATTTCATTTTGAACAAGTGATTACATCTGAAATTTATTTGAAGTTAAAAAAAATACCCCTACACTTTTTGTGTTGTTTTGTCCGTAATTATCCGCACATCATTATGAACCATCAATCTTTTATTCGTAAAGGTATGATAGTGGAAATTTAGATAAACGCAAAGTCAATTATGAGAGGCATTTTATTCTACTTTCATTTCCCCTTTTTCTTTTATAACTTTTTGAAAAGATTGATAATATTTTTTATATGTTGGACATGTAATTATTATCAATTTAATAACAAAAGAAAAACATCTTAGTTAGTAATACCTAAATTGCATTTATGATTTCTAGTTAAACTAGTAGACAATTATGAATAATAAATAAAAAAATAAAAAAGAAGAAGAAGGGCATGATTTAGGTGTCATGAAATTCATGTACAGGCAGAATAAGGCCCACAGATGCTGTCTCACTTCTTCTTCCTATAAAACTTGTCCCCAATTTCACACAACTCCCATTCACATTCCAAAATCCAAACAATTTCGAAAATGGAAAAGTGTTCATCAGCAGCTGTGTTTGAGAAGGACGACCTGAATCTGCGATTAGGCCTTCCCGGAAGAGACGAATCGGAGCAGCCATCTTCATCTTGCGTGAAGACCAACAAGAGATCCTCATCGGAGATGGAAAATCAAGTCCAACAATCCGCCCCTACCCCTCCTAAGTAAGTCTTTAGAGAGAGAGATATATTATAAATCCAAAAAATCAATTAAAAATTCTTTGGCTAATGAAGAAATGTTTGTTTTTTTAGGGCACAAGTAGTTGGGTGGCCGCCGGTGAGATCTTACCGGAAAAACGCCCTTCACGCGGAGTCAGGGATGTTGGTGAAGGTGAGCATGGATGGAGCTCCATATTTGAGGAAGATTGACCTCAAATTCTACAACAACTACTTGGATCTTCTCAAGGCCTTGGAGGCTATGTTCAAGTGTACCATAGGTATGAATCTTGTACATTTTCCACTCCTTTTTTTATACTAGTACTATTTTGAAGGTGTTGATGTGTAGTTTGTTTGATGTGATCAGGTGTTTACTCAGAGAGGGAAGGTTACAATGGGTCTGAATATGCACCAACATATGAAGACAAAGATGGGGACTGGATGCTTGTTGGGGATGTTCCATGGGAGATGTTCATCACTTCTTGCAAGAGGTTTAGGATCATGAAGGCCTCTGAAGCTAAAGGATTGGCTGGATCTTGTAGCCCTTCCCTTCCACAATTTTTACTCACCAAAAATATTCAATTGAGTCCAACGAATCTTAGCGTCGGTTTGACTCGATTGACATCCCTAGTCCGGATTTGAGATCTGGATTAATCAAATTAGGGAACGGCTTGTACAAATGATAGAGAAGTAGTAGTTGTTTGTTTATGTATCTGTTTGCTTTGCAAATTGTTTGTGTTTAGGAGGAAAGAATAGTATGTAATGTGAAATAATGATACTACTAAACAAAATATAGAATACAGTTCAATCTTCTTATTCTTCTTTGCCAGCATATGAAATGAATATTATCAAAGTTGGTCTATGTATATCTCATTTCCAACGGCCTGAACCTTCATCTGCTCATCTCATTTTGTTTGCTTATCGATTCTCTTAAAAGTATTCTTCCTTCTATGCTATGATCCTTGCAACTTGTGCTCATGACTTTTTATAGGTTCATAAATCACCATTTCACCATTCTTTAGTTGAGAATTTCATACTACTACTATTTATTTTCCATTACTAAGGTGTCTTATCAATTCATGAAGTTCATCCAAAACTAGGAGAATGCAGCTTGGTCCGCATTATCATCTAGTGCAACAGAAGAAGGAGAGTCATATACCAGAGCATTTCCAATGGAGGATGTCCCGGCGGACGTCGGACCGCCGTGCGGGAAGTCCACACTGGACATTTGCCATTAGGCACAGGGGCGGCGGGCACGGACGTCCGCTGCGGACACCTCTCATCCGCGGCTTTCTGCCGACGTCCGCCATTGCGTCGCCGACGCGGACATCCGGTGCGGACGTTCCGATTTTTTATTTATTTATTTTTATTTCACTTTCTCCTTTCGTATCCATGTCGAAATTTTAATTCCTATATTGCATATTTGTGAATTTATGATTTTTTATTGTGGAAGTCCTTGGGGATGTCTGCAATTGTGCAGTGAGAGATCCTTATGACGTGGCAGGAGGTGTTTTTAGGAAGTACGTCGGAAAGTCCAATAGGACATCCGTCCCATTGGAGATGCTTAGTACTCCATCTTTTGAGAAAATTCTAGAGGCGCTTATACTTGTTGTGGCGACAATTTTCCACGAATCTCTTTTGATTACTTTGGAAATTGTTGGATATTTTAGTGTAATTGGATTAACTTAATTGATCAGTATTATCATAATGAGAAATCATATAAGTTTGGAGGTGCGGAGTGCACGCTTATTTGAATTCATTATGATGTTAGGGACGAAGCCTCTAACAGATGGACGGGGGTCCGGAGGCAGCGCCCCCGGGTAGCAGGGTCCAAGGGGCAGAGCCCCTGGCTGGGGTTGAAATTTTTTATTTCCAACGAAGTTGCTGTGTAAGAAATTCATCCGAAAATGTAATTTCTGAAAGTTGAAAGACTAGTTTGCAATTTCGGAAACCTTTGAAAATCAGTTAATTTCATACGCGTTGTTTCATCTTGATAAAACGCGCTGGTTCATCTTGTTAAATTCTGATCGATTCTTGTTTGGTTCGGACATTTTTTTTCTTAGATATCAATATAAGAACGTTATGATTTTTCTCTTAATTGTATCCGATCAAATATTTAGGTGGAACCACCGAAATTGATTTGATATGAAAGTGATTTTATCACGACTTTCAGATATCCGTTCTGTTTTTGTTCGGTATATTAAATCTCCCTAGCAGAAACTTCTCCCAAAACTTAATTCATGCGGATTTTATCACTCCCGCATTAAATTATCTTGATTGATTTCAAGTGTTAGTCGGCTCAATAAAAATTGAAATCTTTGATGCCTATAAATCTCACGCTCTGCAAAGTTTGAGATTTCTGAAATTTTAGGAGGAACAAGAGAGCATAAACAAAAAATTTATCAGGGAATTTACATATCTCGACTCTGCAATTTTGAGATTATTGAAATTTTAGAAGAAGCAACAAATTGCAAGCTGTGAAGTGTTGTGGAATTTCAATATGGAGAAACGAAAATCATGGAAAGGTAACTGGGTTCAGCTTGGCGCCGATGCACTATTTATTAGTGCTAAAAATACCAGGATAGATCTAGTATAGCTAAAGATCAGTACCGGGATCATATACTAAGCGTCATATACTATCTAGAGACACAGAGTATTTTTGGTTCTGATTTTATAAACTAGATATAAAATAAATAAACAAAAAAAATTAGAAAACAACACAATACAAAACAGGCTAAAGAATGTAGAGTTTTAGGATCCAATTACTATGATCTAGTGATGATTAATCTCAAAGAACCTTTAACTTTATGTATCTCTAGGATTATTAGAAAAGTCGCGATTCTAGGATAAGCTCTCTCTCGAGTGCACCTACCCAGTAGATTAGACTCTAACTATCAAAGTCTCATTCTAATAGATTAGATTCTAACTCCTTAAGTTCCTAAGACTCAATCCCTCACAAAGGGTCCCCTCTCTCGAGTGTAGATAAACCTATGTGTTGTACTCGTTTCTTTTACCACGTAAAACTAGCTATCTCTCGATTAATCTAGTTAGACAGACATAGTTCTAAAGTTGACCAGACAAAAGAATTTTAAAAGCACAAGAACAAGCAAAACAATCACAAGAGCTAGAAAAAAGTTCAGTTCAATAAATCAAAACATGTTAATAATAATCTTCACTAAAAAATCTACAATTGATGTTTAACTACTCATAGACAAGTAGTAAAAACAATAAAAGTTCTAGACATGAAAGAAATTGATAAAACTCAAGGTTGAATCTTTAATCTTCAGTCTTCTCTTGCCTGGATCTGAAGAGCTCTTGCCTGGATCTGAAGAGCTCTGCTCCAATGGAAAATGAATGAATTATATGTGAAATATGGAATAGAAGAATGGGTAGGGGGAAGGATTGGAGGCTCTGAGATGGAGATTGTGAATTAGGTTTGGGTATTTATAGGCTAGAAAAAAAGTTTAGGCATGGTAAAAATTATCCTCCAAGAAATATAAAAGATATTATTTTCGAATTCTTCAATTAATAGGAGAGATTTGAGCAATAATTTCTTCCTTCCTTGAATTTCCGTCTAATTTCCGTCAGCTTTGATTGCACTCCGATTGAGACGTTCAACATATGTACGCGAAGCTCTTTCAAAGAAGAAGAGAATGATATGTAGTAAGCACTTATTGGACTTCAAACACGCTGGCAGAATGGGCTCGAATAGAGGCTACTGCACCTTGGCCTTTTTGCACCTTTTTCTATCTTTTTCTAACATTTACCAACAAACACATCAAAAATACCAAAAGTATAACATATGCAATTTAAGAAGATAATTTACATAATTGACATTTAAAATGAGTCAAATCTAGCCCTTAAAAACATGCAAAATCCGTGTTTGTCAGGCGCTCATTCTAATATGTGATAATCAACCTACACATTTGAAACCAAATATGGTCGAGTTTTAGCCTACACTATCTAACCATTACTTAATCAAAATTACAACGTACTCCCTCTGTCCCATTAGAAATGAAACATTTTTCTTTTAAGTTTGTCTCATTAAAAATAAAACGTTTCCTAAAATGGAAACATCTATATCTCTACTTTTTCATCTCTCTTACTTTACTCTCTTTTCATTAACTCACAAAACAACACTACATAAAAATCTGTGTCAATTTCCAAATATTGCATATTTAATGAGACGGAGGGAGTATATTACTATATTTTTGACCAAATCAGCATATTCGTTGGAAATCTTGGAAATAACTAATATCTGTATCAATATTAAAAGCCTTTTGTAATTCTACTCATTAAGTCCCAAGTCAAAGCATTTGTTCGATACAAAAGTGTACGTAGTAGTGTTGTTAATGTGTTAAATAGAATGAGAATAAAGAATGAAAGATAATAAAATATTAAAAAATAATATTTCTTTAGAAATATGCCATTTTTAATGAAGCATCTCAAATAAAAAATATTGTAATAATATACTACAAATATGACAATGTGTATAACAACGAATAGCAATATTTTTTGAAGATAGCATTGCCTGCATTGGTCTGGATATTGGGCCCGTCAATTATTAGTCCATTCCAACAATTCTCAATCTCAATAGCCATATTATGTTTGGAAAGTGGTTGTGTCCTCGCATAGTCACATTAATACGAAGTTTAGCATTTTTAAGAAGTAAATTAAGTTAGTTACTTCGGAAAAATCCAAACAATACAGATTAAGTCTCATCTATCAACAACATCCACCTTTCCGATGAAGCAAAGATTTACACGTGCGGGGCACATGTTTGATGCACCACAAGAAAACCACGAAGATCTTCGATATTCAGTGACTCAATATATAGTGTGTCTAACTCCCCTAGTTTGATAATATTTCAAATTAAACGTATAACTAATCTTCTTGTTTTTTTCTTTTTCTCTAACGAAAACAATCATCCACACACATGTTATAAACTCGATTCAAAATTTTGCAAGACCAAATTTGAAACAGAATTAATTTCACTTGTATTAAGAATTTGTTGTTTACCATGCTTGCGTAAATTCTTCAACGTCAGAAGTTGAGCCGTGTGGAATTCTTTCGATTGCTTTCTTAAATTGATGGATTTAATGGATGTGTGTGTCATTCGTATGCCTGTTTGCCAGCAAAATTTTGGAAATTTTCATATGGAGATTAAATATAGAAAATAATATAATTTCCATAGACATGACTCATTATCCAGATTAATAAGTATTGAGCGGAACAAATAGATGTAGCAAATTTGGTCTTATGTCAATTCCATAGAATATATTGATATGGAAATGGAATTAATATACACATATAGGAAGAGAATATTGCAGATTGATATATAGAAACTTAAGCGTTTATCTGTAAAGGAATAGAATATTCTATTCTTAATAACTTGTCTCAAACAAGAGAAAGAAAGAACTAGCACTAGTTTAATGGGAACTTTTAGGGGTAATTCATCAAATTTGTTTAGATCTAAAATAATATTTCAGATCATTTGACCAATCGGAACTTCTTGATTTGAATATTTGAAATATTTAGAAGAAATTCAGAAAGAATAAGTAAACAAGTAAAGGGTTTATTGCTCCTTATGTTTATCTATTCTATTTTCAAAAACTCCTACACACTAAAAACAAGGAAAAAAAAAGATAATGGGCTCATTAAAATTTGTATAAAAATCCAGATTAAATTCATAGTCAGTGCGTAGTTAATACTATTATTTTGGTGATATATTTGTAATCATTCTTGAAACAAAAATCCCTAATCATATAGCAAAAATTATGTGAAACACTTACCATAAGATAAGTCCTGATCCGGGTCTATATTCACATTTTTCTTTGGTATTCATATTATAGGCATAATATCATACTAGCCGAATCACCCAAACAAGAGTTAGGTGCAATTATTTTAAAAATCAATCACACGTATACTAACTGAAGTAGCTATTCAAAAATGCTATTGACCCCACGAAATAATTCGAAGGCTGGATGTAGCTTTTTTTTTTCTTTTTTTCTTTTTTAGATTAGAACAGAGCTCATCATCATATATGCTCAGCACATTTCTAAATACTATAGTGAAATTTAAAATTTGATAAAGCACAACTTGATTGGAAAAAAGGAGACCTGGCATCTATCTTTATGATCCATAAGATAGTAGTACTAGTAGTACTATTTATAAACATACATATTCGAATGTATAACTACCGTTTAGTCTTACATGGAAAGCACCTTTGCAATAAAAAGAAAGAAACATCAACAAGCTTATCATATTAAATGTGAAGCATCATAGCAATATATTAGTATAAAATAAAGTAAAAAAAATAATAGAAGTTTAAGTTCATCAGTTTGATTAAAATTTTGAACTCCGCTCTATGTTACTATAAATTGTGGTTAGGTTCTCAGATTTTCATTTGATTCCATAGATTCTATAACAAAAGTAAACTATGTACTCTATTTTTTAAGTTCTGTAAAATATTCAAACAGCCATCCTTGATGAATACTAAATGACTAAATTATTAAAAATGTAAAAAACCAAGAACCTATTTATGCATCAAACGATAGTTGAACATATCACATTTCTTGTTGCTGCAATTCTTCAAAATTATTTTGCACAAGTAGGCAACACAATGATGATACAGTAGAACAAGTAAAGTCAGACTGCTTTTAGAAACAAACCAGAAAAATTCAAATGCTACAATTGATTTGTGTTGAATTCATAACTCAAGTAAACCATTATCTAGTGCAAGTATCCATTTCCACCAGACAATGAAAACGACACCACTCTAAAACAATTTACACATTCATACCTTTGAAGGGGGCCCGTGAATGCACCACCAACCCCACTACGAAAAGGTGCTTTGGTCATTCCACCATTGATAGCAAAAGATGAACATCAAGAGAGGTTTGACTTTGCTTTCCCTTCTTTACTTGAATATTCCGAGGACATGAGGCGTGTGTCTCCACTGCGCGGTATGACATGTCAGCGCCTTTCGTTGAGGCGGAAAGAAGGTGGGGAAAGGATGGTCTGTGGGATATGACTAGGATTTCAACTAAAGAGGAGTGTAAAATTAGCAAGTTCGGATTGGGTTCGTGGTATTGAGGGATTAGGATTGGGGGTCGGATTCTGGTTTCACTAGGAAGGTAGTGTCTGGAGGTTGCGTGTTGTAGATAGCCGAAGCAAGAGATATTGGCATGATACAGAGCGCCTTGGATTGAAGAAACTGCATTGCAGCCCCAACATTTTCTTCCATAAGCTTTGCTACCTGCCTCTCAGTGCCATCATTTGACCATTTATCCCAAGCCGGCTGAGCTCTTCCACCGTCACTGCATTCTTCCTTCAAAAGTCACATAAATCAAATGTAAGATATGAAAAGGCTAGGTCCTTAATAAATCTAGCTTTTACAACCAAATACTGATGTTACCTCTACTGATGATATTGGGATGTCTGTCACAAGCGGTGCCACAGCACCGGCCCCTCCCAATCTACTCATGCTCAATACCTGTAGGAACAATGTTGCTGATAAGGATATAAGTTATGAAAAACTCGAGCTTACACTTGAAGTTACATGAAAAAAGTAGTCAGGCGGTGACCATTGACCCTTTCCATTTTTATCACGAGATGAGTAATTTTTTAGACACAAATGCTTTAATCTTGATTGCATCAATACATGAAATTTTTTTAAGCAGCTATTATGACAACAATTTCTACATTTGCTACTTTCATAACATCAATGGAGCCAGGTGCCAATTCTGTAATTATCTTGGCCATTACATACAATTCCAGGTAAATTGCATTTAAAGTTTTTCTTGCATGCTTAAAATCTTGCAAACCCTGTTTTTAATTCAGTGTTGTTAATGCAAAAGGTGATCTCTATAAAACTGACAGTTTTTTTTTTCTGTAATTTCATCTTAACTTACTAATACCAAAAGGGGTTTGATCAGTGTACCTTGACTTGGAGCCTTAAGAACTTGACATAATCAACAATTTCATCAAGCATAGCTGCCCTGTCAGTCTGCATAAAAAATTCAGGTGGAGTATGCATAAGCATAAAGAAGCTCCATTTATAAATAATAGAAATTCATAACACTTTTGGGGGTATAATAATTAGTTAAGGTTTGAGTACTATGATGCTGAACTAGATAGTAGAGATAAAAAAGCACACCTTGTTAACACTAGGAACTAAATCTTGCAATGCTCTTATTCTTTCCGCTATTCTTTCTCTCCGCAACTACAACAAGAGAAAACACCATTAAATGAATTATGATCACATTTCAAAATATGCACTTGCATCCTGAAAGCTGATCTCCTGAAATTACTAGGCATACCCTTTCAGCAATACTGTGTGGATCAGTCGCTTGGCCTCGTCTAGCACGTACCCTCGGACGAATTCCAGGTGGATGGGGCGGCGCCTGTACAGTGTTCATCATCGGCTGTCCATGAAAACCCTAAGTAACAGAAAAAAGAGTAATTTCTTTATATCCGGCTTGCAATTTCAAACCGATCATCACATTAATGCTATACATTAATATGGAAATGGCATCACAATTTCAAACCGATCATCAGGAAACAAACATCAATAACCTGCATTCCACACACTTCAAAGCAAACATATTTCCATACTTAACAAATTGACTATACAATAGTAGAGTAAAACTAGTGCATTTGCAGCAACAAATAGCTAATCACGAACATCATAATTAAATTAACGATAAGCTTTAATAAGGTACGCATCAGAAGCAACAACAAGAAGTTGTGAAGGAATTTACCCCTTTGATGGCAGCTGCGCGGGAATCAACAAAATCATCAAGGTGGAACCTCTTCCCGCTACCCGAGGCGTCGTTGTAGCCTCCCTTCCCCTGCTCCAAGCTCAGCCCCAACGGAAACCCGGCGCCGCCGCCTCCAACGGTGTAACCGCTGCCGATTCCAACCCCGAGGCCGACTCCAACGAGATGAGAGGAGGCGTCGCCCGAGCCGAGCTGCAGCATCATGGCGGGAGAAGGAGCTTCGTTTCCGACCAAAGTAGCGTCGGCTCCAGCGGCGTAGTTCTGATAGCCTAAAATCTGCTCGAGGAAATCGTCGGAGGGGGTTTCGCCTGGATTGTTGGACATGATTCAAGTATTCAACTGAAATTCACAATTCACATGCGAGAATTGAATGTATGAGTGAAAGAGAGAGAGAGCAATGTTGATGTTGTTTGATTGCTTCCTTCTTTCCTCTGTAAAGAGATGATAAAGCGGGGCTTCTTTGTTCGTCTTATAAAGGATTCCACTTCTCAAACCAGTTCTGCTTTTTCCACAATTTACATATTTACCATTTTCCACACTTTACCCAAAAATATTACTCCTACTACTACTTTCTCTTTTCTTTTCCTACATTTGATTTGAGAAAGTGATGTTCAATATTTAAATATACATGACAAAAAAAAATTAAAGATAGAATAAAATAAGAAAAAAATGATAACATAAAATAGAAGAATGGATAACATAAGTAAGAAATACTATAGTGTTTTTTGTTTTTAAAATGATTTAAGCAACTCAAAATGAAACACAACTAAATAATTTGAGACAAGGGGAGTAGTAGTAACTTTTAGGAGGTTGAGTCACTAGAATTTCGAGCAAGAGTCCATCAACTAATATGTATAGTTACTGGCCTTGCTTCTTGATCAATTAATAATAAACGCTTGAATTTTGTAAAACTATAAGCTAAAACCAAAATATATGAAGTGGTTGTGACTTCAATATATCCAATATTTGTATACTCAATATTTTAGACATAGTCCATAGCAAGTCAACAAATAGCATGACTCCATTAAAAATGAACTGGACTTGTAATTTTGTCGAAGAAAAGTATGATCCATTGCAATGCAATAAAAACAAAATGTTCGATAATATTGATCAAAGTAGTTCAATAGCCAAGAAATGTGGATTTTTTGCTTGAGGTGGGTAGAAAATCTGATATCAACCGACCTCTAAAAACAGAGAGAGTAGTATAACAAGATGTGGTAGACGTATTTAAAAAAATGAAGTGGTAGACTACTATACAAGGTCAAACTCAACACCATTTCAACACTAATTTGAAAGAAGAAATATAGTGCCTTTTTGACTTCGCGTTGAGAGTGGTTGGTGATTACACATTCTCAAGTTTTTCCATCACGTGCAGTAGAGAAATACCATTCTTTAAATTATTATTATTATTATTATTATTATTATTATTATTATTATTATTATTATTATTATTATTATTCTGTTATTGTAATTTATTCTGTTATTGTAATTTTAAATTTAAAATTTGTCAATAATGGAATGACTATCGATTCAGTATTTGCTTCTTTTTTTCTTTTGGGTAATAAAGAAGATAGTACTAGGGAAGTAATCTACTAGCTTGGCCAGTAGACCAAGTAGAACTAATTTAAAGAGTTCGATAATGGTACATTGTTACTATCCAATCTAGGACAATAAGTTACAGAGCTTGAACAAGAGTGATGGTGATACAAGTAACTGAAATTATGGCTGAATCTTGGTACTAGCTTGCAAACCAGTTTGAACTTTGTTTGTAAAATGTGCTTCCAATCTGCAACCCAACAATCTGAAGTTAGGTTCATGAAAAGAATACGAATATCTATGTACCCTATACAGCTCTCATCATACCTGGTGGAACATTTGTAATAGATCGTCTCTGGGGAGTTATACGTGCGTGCATTCGAGAACATTCTCCGAACATCTGCCACAAACATCTCCAAAGTTACATAATACTGCTCGGATTCTACCCGCTTTGACATTGTTTTTAAATCTGCATTTGACATCACAACCAGGTCAGTATATTACGGAACTCAAGATGCAAGCTCCTGCTCCAACATATACAATAAAACCTCTATAAAGGAATATCCTTAGGACTTTCAAAAAAAATATTCCTAATGAAGGTTATTTTCTTAATCAGAGCTCTAAGAGGGTTTTTATTTAACATAAAGGCTATAATTACCAAACACACACACACAATTAATCCAACTACTTAAAGTAGTGTTTGGATATTTTGGATGGATTCAACAAAAAAGATTGAGCGCACACAATTTAAAGGATGTAGGTACAAGGTAATAGATAAAGTTATTATCACATGCAATCTTAGACGAGTATTTTAAATCAACTTATATACTACTACTGCTTATTTATTCCTAAATGAAGTGTATATCTTTAAGAAGGGACATGAAAAGTATGAATTAACAATTTTGTAGTTTATTCCTAGATAGAATATTCATGTATAGAGGTTTTATATTATACGAGTCATAGTGTCATACCCATTGGATCCTTAATGATGTTATAGTAATCAGGGACATCTCGTGCATCTACAGGTTCTTTAAATGGCCAAGCATCAGGATGATCATGCATCGCCTGCTCAAATAATATGACCATCATCAGCAGCATGCCATAAAATTGTAAAATATAAGCAGGCAGTAGAAAACTATTTATGACTACCATCAGCCAGAATAAGCAAAATCCAGTTGATGGCATAACATGTTACTGAATGAACCCAATGCCAAGTATTTAAAACGAAAAGTAAATAGAGATAAGATATCTATGTGTATGCATTAAATCACATTTTGTACAGTCATGATTGTGAATCAATACACAGGTAGCAACTTGTTTAATCTTATATATAGTGGTAGACTCATAGATGCTAAATCTTTTTTACTTGAAAATACTAAAGCCCAGTATGTCAGTATGGAAATTTAGCAAGTTAAAGATGATTGAAGTGGCTTACCTTAATAAGTGAGCGCATGAATGCAGTCAATTGTTTCTGATGAGAGGTAACATCTGTTGACAAGTTTATTGGTTTAAATTGAGAATGGCCATACTGGTCAGGGGTCCAGCCTGCCTCTCCTGTTCATATTAAGTTGCCGGCAAGTCCAATTAGGTCATAAATAAAGAAAACAATCAGAGGAAGCAAACACCAATACTGAATAATCAATATAGAGGACAAAGTATCATATGAGCTACCAGCCTACCAATATGTGATACTTTTGTAAAAAGAAATATCATAAAGATCTCCTTAAATAATGTTCACAAACTTTACTTATCAGCTTCAGATACTCAAATGAAATACAGTGCTTACAGCCAGCTATGTCAACACAATTGGCAGCAGGATTTTCTAGTAGCACCATGCCATTTTATGAGGAAAATATTAAAAATATCTGATGCCTTCAAGAGGCATATGGTAAGGAGTGAAAAGCGTCGACTCATACACGCGACACACTTGATGAAATAGCAAAGAGACTCTGAATGATGGAAACTACTTGATAAAATAACCTAAGGAACAATGGAAGAAAACAGGCAAAAACGTTCCTCTTGCAAGGCCTTGGAGAGACTTCCATCCAGAACTAATTCATTTCACACCTCTCCCATGCATCCATAAGAAGGTAAAGAATTTACATGACATAAGTAACAACAACTGAAAGATAAACTTAAACCTACTCTAGAAAGAGTAACGAAAGAAATCAAAAAGATTAGATAACAACTACTACTGAAACTAAATTGCAAAGGACTCCTAACTAACAAGGACTTTGAAATAAATCTACTAATAAATGAAATCTAAAAGATAATAATAGATACAGCAAAAGACTCATATCCTAAACTTGCATCTTCGAGACCCCATCCCAAGCTTTCATCTTGGAGTGAGTGGCTATTGTTCCTAATCGAGATCAGTATATCATAACAGGAGAAAGTAACACCTTTATTGTGGCGGTATTATATAAGAAAATATATGAACTCAGCATTCTAAGCCCCGCAGAACCACATATTATTATCAAATAGTAAGACACAGATTCCAACCAAAGTAAAGATAACTGACGAAATGACTGCAGAAAAACTAAGATAAACATTCAACAGTAATAATAGTTTATGAGAGGGTATAGGGAGACTAACTCAAGCCAGGTATGTCAATGTTGTTTGGCCTTTTGGGAATCCCAGCCTCTTTCTGAAAAGAACATTTTACATAAAATGTGAAAATGCTTAATCATGAAAACAAATTGTCTGAAAATAGAAACATACAAAGGAACCACCAACTACATTTTGATAGATAAGACGAAAGAGGACATCATATGTTCCATCACCCTGGGCTTGTAGTAAAGAACAAAGCAAAGAGCAAATAACTCCAATGTACTGCATTTACCTTCTGAAAATCAATGCCGGGGTAGACAATGTGACAATTCGAGAGCTCCCTAATCTTTTCATCAATTGCCTGGCAATAAAAAGATTAAAAGTTAGATAAATTGAAAATCATCATTATATATGAAACATTATTGCTTTTCAATAGATCCTGCCATGTTAAATGATTTAGTCACACCTAAAGTCCTAATCTAACAATCTAAGAATATCAAATGGCAGAGCACTAAATCATCTTACCTGTCTCTGACGGCGTATCATTGTTGATAAATCAGTGTACGGAAGCTTTGGATCAATGTGGCACTCCATAAGGATTCCTCCGTCATAATCCTTAATATAGCTAAAGGATAAAAAGAAAAAATGAATAAAAAACTCATATCCACTACTGAGATGAAAAATTGAAGTTCTGTCACAATTTGGAATCTGCTGCCTCACTTTAGATCATATCTATAATGATTATGGAAACAAGATGTCTGACACATTTGGAATTAGATGCAAAAGTAAATGAAACTATCCATTTCATCTTCTGATACATGAAATAAAAAATTCTCTAATAAATTATGCCCAACAGAATAAAATCAGTTTCAATGTTATATAGAGAAGTTGATTGAAACGTACCCTTGCCATCGTTCTTTGTCCAAGTATATTTCTTTAGTGAAGCCCTAAAAAATAATATACAAGTCAGGAATCTCATTAATGAAAGCATTTCTATATATCAGAAGAAAAGTAAGAGATGTCTAATTTCAGTATCTTAGAGATAACGACTGCACTAAGCAGAAGCAACTCCACTAGGATTGCTGCAAATTAGGTCCAGAAATGTAATCTGCTAGCCCCCCAGCCCCACCATCTTGGCCCCCTCTTATTGACTCTACGTTCTAATACGTATACAGTTCTGTACTAGATCAACGCATACCTAAAAAAGGACTTAACATGAACTAAGGACTAACTAACTAAGGTCCTTCATATTTCCTTGACCCTCTGAGAATATGTATGCTAAATCAACCTAGCCAACCTGCATTGCATTAGAAATTTGGGAGACAGAAATCCACAGACTAGCTCTCGCCTAGTGCAGACTTGGTATTCACCAACCATCAACCCGAGACGGAGGTTCCATCCACGTAATTTAGTCTTAGTTCTTACTGTAGTTTAAAGATAACAGCCCTCAGAAGAGAACCAGCACAAAATTCAGCAGAAGACTTAAAAGAAGGCCAAGTTGATTAAGGTTTGTTGAATTCTAAAGACCATAATATCATCCCCTTGTGGAAGAGTGGGAGAGACAAAAAATTCAACCATATCTTTGATCCATCTAAATGCAAAACCTGTACTTTCCCAGATCCATTAAGCTATCAACATATAGTAGATCTTTAAGCCTTGAATGGTCAACAAAAATACTGCACTAAGTCAAATTACACATGGAGCAGTATGCTAAACATGCATGTTGTAAACCCACCTGCTTGACAAAGTAACCGACAGCATTGTTATCAGCATATGTGAGGAAATGTGTTAGGCCATCCACATCACGTGCGTGCTGCTTTAAGTGATTCATAAGTCGTGTGCCATAGCCTTTAACTTGTTCATCAGCCGCAATAGCACAAAAAGCTATCTCCCCAAAATTTTGGCTATATATGAGTTGAGTTTAACAACACGTCAAATACTTAAATCAGCAAGAAGTACTACCACATATCCTTTAGGGGAAACTATATTAACACTTCTTAGTTCCATTTGGTCTATATTGATATTAGAATTAGATAACATTGATAGAGAAATTTGCCAGGTTCACAAGACATATAAATAGGTGAAAACAAATGTAAGAGAATATGGAAATCCAACACTGCTGAGTAGCAATGCGGCTGATGCCAGTATTGTCATGGAAAGTAAATGCAACAAAAATCTCTTCCGTCACCTTTATAAAGGACTAGTATAACAAGACACGTGACAAATTGTACCTGATGTAAGGGCGATATGTAATACCACCAACCACCGTATTCCGTCTAATAACCATCACAGACTTGTGGTTTCTGCGATAAAACCACAAGAGAAAATGAGATATGAATTACTAAAATAACAAGCAAACTTAATAGATAATCCATTAAAAATGATCAACAACTGAACTAGCTGGTCCTTCAGATACATGAAAAAACCTAATTGAATAATTGCATATAAGCTTCACAGAGAAGGTTCAGAACCAGGGGCATGCCTATCCATTAGGAGACGTACAATGTACTCTCTTGGCATATTAGGAAGTTGCCTGGCAAAGATGTTCTTCAATCCTATCAGCCTGTAAAAGTACAGACCAAGGTTATTGAATCAAGCTCTAATTTCCTTATGAGAAAATATACAACAACTTGAGTTTAGCAGATACCACAACCAAAAGGAGCATAAACTAATATTTCAATTCCATGAAACGTAAACGGTTTCAGAGAGATAGCAGAAGTAATTACCAAATCATGTGTTTATCAACACCATCATTGGACGCGCATACAAATTTGAGGTTTCCTGCTTCTTCCTACGAATTTTGGGAAAATAACACCCACATAAATTACCCTTGCACAGTTTGGATGGGGCAGGGGAAGCATGAAAAAACGAAAGAAGACAAACAATCTATAAATGAGAAAAACATAAGTTTAAAGTTTAGACACGGTTCCAACCTTTCAAGAAAATCAGTAGTGAGTAGAGCATAGTTATGCTAACTCAATCTGTTGAAAGAATCCATATCCACAACCATCTAAAGACTGCATTAATTCATCACTTTATACTGAACTTACTCAGAGGTATGAGTAGCTTACGCAGATCTCGTGCAAGTGCAGATAGATGGGCATCCACTAAGGCAAATGTGATATGGAGACATGGGAGTAGGATCTAATATAAGAAAGATTACTACAGTAGCTCAGACATATCAACAGCACCGTACAATTATGTTAATTTCTAACTTTTTCTTCTTAATTTGACATAGATTGCAAGTGTCACCTAAATAACCATTGTTCTCAGTGATGGGGGACAAGATAAGAGTTCAAACTATTGTAAATGATGAATCATGCTTATTCATTTCTCAGCAATTCAATAACCGACAACAATTGAGTACTTATTCATTCACTTCCAAACCATTTTCATTCCAAAACTAAGAGTGGAAGCATCCACAATCAATCTGATCCAATATGTAGAACTTTCTAAGTATCAGAAATAGATTAAAAATACTACTGATATATGAAATTTGAGAGATTGATTATGCTTACTTCTCTCTTCAAACTCTCTTCTCTTGCACTATAAGCACCGCTGGTCTGTATATTATCTGTAAAAATGCTCTTCACAGTATCCTCCTTCACAACAATGCCAGGAACCGATCCGTTTGCCCCTGTCGCCGCAGCAGCGCCTGAGCTACTGCTATTAATATTTCCCTCTTTCACTGTGTCGGAAGGCTCAACCTTGACCGAAGGCTCAACCTTGATCTTCGTGTTCCTCGCGGCGGCGGCGTTATTGCTGCTCTCCAGCCGAGAAGCGGTGAAATTGCGCATGGAATTGTCGTACTCCTCCTCCTCGTCGTCGACGACCTCCTCCGACTCTTCATCGGAGTCGGAGTCGGCGCCGCGGACGCTGTTGCTCTCGAGGTCGTCGTTGGAGGTGAGAGGGCCGTCGCGCGTGTCGGAGAAGGAGGGAGGAAACGGTGGCGCGTGATCATCGGGCTGCAGTTTGCGCTTGTGGATGGATGAGGTGGCAGAGGCCGAGGCGGAGTGGGAGGGCGACGGAGACTGAGAGCTCCGAGAACGGACCGGCGCCGTTAAATGCGACGAATGTCCGTCCATTGCTATATCTCGGCGAAATCCAACCACAGTTCACTTTCCAATTGAAAATTTGAAGAGAAAAAGGAGGGGAAATTGGGGGAGATGAAGATCACAATTGGATTGTGTGCCCTAACTAGTTTATCACTACATTTTGAATATAATACACTTCTCTTTTTACTACTACTACAGTCTACAATTTACTTTTAACATAATTTAATTATTTTATTAAATAAATTTCATTAAATTTACCTTTGTGTCATTCATTTTTTTTCGTTTAAAAACTTCATGTAATTGTAAAGTAGAACATTTGTCCATACCCTTTGTTTCTACTAGTAGATAGGGATCAAAATTATTTTATACTTACACTTGTAAACTTAATTTGTCTTCTCTTTAATTTGCTACTGAGATTGATTCTGTAAGGCAGATTATTGAAAATTAAAATAAATTGAGCTATATGTTTGGTACAAATATCATATTCTTGATAATTACATATGTATGTCCATTGCCAATATCTTTGGGATACCGAGAGCATCCGTTACAATATCCATAATGCGGATGCTCTGTCATCACATTTGGAGGATGCAGGACGCGTGCAAGCGTCCGGTCCCTCATCCGTTCCTCAAACGAGTGATAGAGGATTATCCCTCCATGCGGCCCTTCTTGGCCGACGATGTTGAGTCATTGAGTGGCCATGAAGCTCACTTGCTGGTCTACAAATAGACTTAGTTTTATCAAGTGTTAGTATGTATAGATTTTTAACGATACAAATTGATTTTTTATAATAAAATAAAATATAATTTCACAATAATTCATATTTAAAATTTCTAGCTTATCTGGTATTAATTTTGACTTTTGCATATAAGATAAAGTTTGAAGAAGAGTAAATATTATAATGAAGTGTGTTAAATATAAGGATATGTTTTGTTATTTGAAGAAGAGTAAATATTATAATGAAGTGTATTAAATATAAGGATATGTTTTGTTATTTAAGAATCATCAGTTCTTTTTAAATCAAATTTAATTGTTAGGATCATGTGTTCATATTGTATGTAGACTTGTAAAACGTTCTATATTTGTGTTTACATAACGTTGATCTAGGATTATCATTATTAATATCGTACTAGGATATTACTAGATAGAAATACTTCCATCATAATCCATAACATAAAAATCCAATCAATGAAGATTTATACAAATCTTAATTCTATTTAGAATAGACATCCAGAATATATCAAACATTACTCAAGATTTCTGAGATGAATAAATTTATCTAAATCCATTTTAAATAAGGATTTTCTTATATATCATTAAGTTAATCTATCTAGGAAATAAATCCAAAAGATAATGATAACTTGGATTAATACTTATTTTAATCCATCTAAGATTTGTCTTAATAGAATTAAATCTATTCAAATCCATAGGATAAAATAAATTAATATAAATATTTATCCTAATTCAACTAGGATTTATCTTGGAATAAATCCATATAAATCCATAGAATAAGATAATATTATATTATTATTATTCAAATCTATCCGATATTTATCTAGGAACAAATCCATATAAATCTATAAGATAAGAATAAAATATTATATTATCACTATCCAAATCTATCTAGAATTTATCTAGGATTATTATCTAAATCCATATAGGATTTGTCTAGGGATAAATCCACATTAATCCATAGGATATAGATAAAAATTAGATTGTCATTATCTAAATTTAACTAGGATTCATCTAAGAATTAAATCCTTACAAATCCATAAAATAAAATAAGGATAAAATCTATAATTAATCCATGATTTAATACAAAATCAAATCTTATATAATATATAAAATCCAGAAGATATATCCAAATCTTAATTCTAAATTAATCTTGAATTATTTCCAAAATTAATTCCAAGGAAACCCTAATTTAAATTTGGAAAGCGAAGTCACGGGGCGAGACAAAGCGACGTCACGCATAAGGAAACCCTAATCTTGCGTCGTCGTACTCCCACTGAACCGCGGCCGTTGCCGCTGCATCATCTCCGGCGCTGCTGCTGTTGCTGCATCGTCGCTGCTGCGACGTCGCCTTCGCAGCGGCTGTGACAACAGCTTCCTCCGAGCCCGGAAACTGCCCAAGAAGGGCTCCCACTCGAAAAGTTGTCGCCGCCGGAAACCTGCTGTCTCGTGCAGACCTTCGCTGCTGCATCTGAGTCGTCGTCAGCAGCGACGTCGACTTCACCGCCGCCTTGCTGCTTCCACCACCGCATGATGGAGCTGCCGCTGCGTTGTTTCCAAAACTCCGACGACGTTGTAGCGATCAAATTACGTTGCAATTACTTAGCCAATTAATTACCTTATGATCAAAAAGGGGTAGCAAAACAAGAATTGGAACAAAACGCCACAAACAGGTATATATATTGCAACTAATGAGAACAAAGGTTACTCAATACGTAATGATCACTAATTTGGAAGAAGAGAATTAATTCTCCAAATACGTTGAAATTAGGCAGAAGTCAAATTCACGCAGCATGCATGTTCTTCGTGCAACGTCATGTTAATATATACTAAAAATAACGACCACGCACCGAATAAAATCAAGCATTCAAGCAATTCAAATAACATAAAATTAATCCACATAATCAGAGCCAAAAATTAGCTTTAATACCAATTCCTGGGATTTGGTGCCCCTTGCATAGCGGAAGACTTAGACAATTGCACAGCGGAAGACTTAGACAAAACAAATAAATCAGATACGGATCTATTTGACCGATTATGCGATTAATCAATTCACATGTTAAACAGATAATTGCATGCTAGAACGCAAATAATTCATACTCAAAGAAAGTAAATCCTAAACATGAATTCTACGGTTTAGAGTTACCGATTTGATTCTCCAGAGAATCGTCGATTACTCTTCTCCACGTGATGATCTTCAATACTAGACCACGGATCTTCGTTATCGAACTGTATCTCGATATCAGGGTGGGCTGATCTTATCAAAATACTAGGACTAAAATAAAGAAGACAGAAAATTCCTCACGGAGGAGGAGCTGAAATTTTCACAGAGGAGAAAATTAAAGAAAAATTCGTCCCACTCAAAAAGAGAGTTGGCGTAATTTTCAATAATGAACTAATGAATATTCTGTCTCTTTTATTCTTCTATTTATATTAAGTTCCTTTTGGGCCCAGACAGAGATCCATGGAAGGTTTTGGATATGGGCTCCTCCAATTAGCTTTTTACTAATTAAATTGAACCCACAATTTAATACAAGCTTATATTGGAATATTACGAGCAGCCACTACAGAAGTAATATTGAACTCTCCCCATCCAAATCCGAAATTACAAGTAATCCGGGTTTTCACTTTGTTTATTATTTATTTCTCATGCTTAAGATATAAATGTCCATTAATTAATTAATGTCTGCTATGGACTTAATTAATTAACATCTTATTAATTCCAAGAGTGGACTCAGCAAGAAACACTTATTTATTATTCATAGAGTAATAAAACTCCAACTGGCCAGTTTTTCGAATAATAAAACCTTGTTCGAGCTCCTCTTGAGGACATTATCAAACGAGACTCACCTCGCGCGCGATTCAACATAATAGTAATCCTAGCACCGCTAGATATTAATCACCACTACCCAATATATCAGGATTATTGGGTTGCGAAAATCCCGCACCATTTGCGAAAAACCCGCACCATTGCAACCTTTTACGATAGGTAGCCAAAGGCTATCTAGGTTGTGAAATTCTTCTTTCTCTTTTGCAAAGCATTGCATAGAACTGACTGTGTTACCTTAAAGTGGACGTCGTCCACAACTGGTCTACTAAGCAAAAGACTTGGCTTTGTTTACTTCTTATACATTTAAATGTTTGTAAAACATCTTATAAATGCACAAGCAAACACAATTAATAATAATAGTGATTCTATTCGTGCGAGACTGCTCGAATAATACTGAATTGGGTTAAAAGTGGATGTAGAGTTTTAAGTATACAAGCAAGATTCTATTCGCGCGAAACTTGCTCGAAACATGCTTTTCAGTATACCAACCCTAACAGTGTTAGTATGTATAGATTTTTAACGATACAAATTGATTTTTTATAATAAAATAAAAATATAATTTCACAATAATTCATATTTAAAATTTCTAGCTTATCTGGTATTAATTTTGACTTTTGCATATAAGATAAAGTTTGAAGAAGAGTAAATATTATAATGAAGTGTGTTAAATATAAGGATATGTTTTGTTATTTAAGAATCATGAATTCTTTTTAAACCAAAATTAATTTATAGGATCATGTGTTCATATTGTATGTAGACTTGTAAAACGTTCTATATTTGTGTTTACATAAAGTAATCATTTATCATAAAAATAATTTTTCTCATTCTTTTTCTTTAACTGATAAATTATTGAGCTAAGTTAGAGACCAATGTCGTTTGGGCTCGGATTTCTTGTTAGGGAATCATGGGCCTCCAGGTACCCACATACTATGATGTATTTTATTGATTCCAGTATGTAACATAGTAGCCTATTTTTATGTTTTAACGATTTTTTTTTGTTTATAACATAGTAGCCTATTTTTATGTTTAACGATTTTCTTTTTTGTTTGTACTAAAGTACTTCATCTTCTGCAATACTATTACTCAATACAATTGCATAATACAGTAGAATTAATGTCCTCTCAGCACTATAGGGTCCGTGAATATGCACAAAATATCTATTTCAATATTTTTACTTGTTCCAATAGAACTAACCTTTGCAGTGTCTTATTTTTAAATGCTCGTGTGCGACAATATTTTTCCAGCTTATAAAAAATTGAATAATGCAAATACTCCACTGTCCCATGTTAATTGCACTTTAAGTTTTCGCTCTTATAACATAAATTTGAACGAGTAATTAGTGTAATTAAATTAAAATTTTAAACTAAAGGTAACACTAATTATCTCTAATATTTTAATTAAATATCATAATTTTTATTCAAAATAGAAATAGGTGCAAATAGTTTGTGACGGTCTTGAAAATGAAAGATGCAAATAGCATGGAGTATAAAATACTCCTCAAACTTATGGTGGAGTAACTAAGTAAGTATCAATGGCAGTGTTATCCAAGTCCAAAGGATAAGCATGAATGTCACTCATCCACGGGTTCGTCTCATCAAACTCCACATCTCTCAGCGCCCGCAACACCAGGCTGCTACACTTAAAACCCGACCCGAATGCAATCTGCCACACCCGGTCTCCCTTCTTGACCCGACCCTTTGCTTCCGCATATGCCAGCGCGTACCAAACGGATGAACTCGAAGTATTCCCAAATCTGTGCAGCGTCATTCTAGAAGCTTCCATATCACCATCCCCAAACCCTAGCTTCTTTTGCAATGCATCCAGCACTCGCTTCCCGCCTACATGCGGAAGAAAATGCTGTGCACATCGCTTGAATTTTGGGATGTACGGCTTCGTCTCCCCCCGCCGCGTCAGGAGATTTATTGCCACGAGAAGTTTCTCCGAGAGAGGGAGGATGAGAAGCCCTAATCTTGCGAGGTTCTGTTCGATGGCGGAAGTGGCTGCGATCAAGAGGTTTCTAGTTACTGTTATCCCTGTCGTGTTGTCGGAATCTTCTTCCTTGAATATGCACTTGTACGCAACGTCGGAGCTGGCCGTGTGAGTGTGGACTGCGTGCAGGAGCTCGTAGTTTGAGCGGCGGCGGTGAGAGGGTTTGTTGGAGAAGAGAACTGCAGAGCCGCCCGAGCGGAATAGGCAGTTGAGTATGACCTTGGAGGGGTCGTTTCCGGTGTAGACGCCGCTCGTAAGGTTTTCGGTGCTCACCATCAACGCACAAGTATTTTGGTGCACCTATCATTTACACAACAATAACTTCTTTTTTTGTTAGTACTAAATAATTTCCGGGTTAATTGTCTATAAAATCACAACGTCGTTTTGAGCTTAAAAAAACTAATAATGGACAATTGAGAATTTTTAAACTTCATGATTTATCATTCAAAATTTTGACAGTGCGCGCAGCATAAATCAGAATTTGATCAAACTTTGTCATTTTACAGGCAATTAACTCTTATTTGAAATAATTTGTAACCTGAAGTAAGTGGGTTGCGAGGCCGGCAGCGCGGAGACCAGCACTACATCCCATGCCAGTGAGATTGTAGCTGCAAATATCTTGCCTCAGTTTATAGTGATTGATTATGATGCTAGTGAGAGAAGGGATTGGATCAAACACTGTGCAATTCACTATCAATATTCCTATCTCACTGCATTCCACCTTCGTCTTTGCCAACAAAGAATCGATGGCTCCAAAAATCACTGCTTTTGTTTCCTTCATTGCTGCTTCCATGCTCAGATTTGGAGGAACGCTTAACATATTTTCGGGAACGTAGGTCGAATCTCCAACGCCATTCGCGAGCAAGGCCTTATCCATGAAACGCAGTGAGTCCTCTGAGAATGATCCAAATTTCATGGCTCGATCGAGCACAGTTTCTTGGCTGCATTTCTGGCACTCTGGAGGCTTGTAGCATGAAAAATCCACTAAGAATATGTGGGGAGACTTTTTGGTCAAGAAATAGAGGAAAGTGAAGGATGCTATTATAAAAAATGTTGGTAATAGTGTTGAGATGAAACTAGTGTTATTGGGATTGATGTTTTGAGAGATGAATGGGAGATTGAGAATTGAAGCTAACATGATTATTATTGATACAAGATGTTCAAGCTGACTAGTCGATCATATATATACAAGGGTTTTGTAAAGTTTGGCTGTGAATAATTGAAGGTGCCAAATTTTTTTTTAGCGTGCCTATGCTTCATTAATACTTCCCCCATCCCCGATTAATTGTCATTCTTTGACCGAACACGGGTTTTAATAAGAAAGGTAAAGAAAAGTTTGTTGAAAAAGTTAGTGGAATGTGGGACCCACTTTTTTATATTGGTTTTATAGTAAAATGTGAGTGAAATGAGTTAGTTGAACGTAAGACCTACTTACCATTTATGATAAAAATAAAATGTGACAACAGACCGAAATGAAAAAGAGTGATAACTAATCGGGGACGGAGGGAGTATACGTATATATGGTAGCTACTCCTTCATAAATGAATAGTTTTGTAAAATGGAACGCGGTTTATTTAATGATGTAGTAATTTATAAGTATAATTATAAATTATAGTTGAACACACATATAGTAGTAGATATATAGGATCGGAGCACCTAATACTTGTCTACGTATAGGCTATAGCTAGGGTAGATAAGATTTACTATACCGCTTTCTCAAGTGCACCGGCCTTATACTTTACCAGATCCTATTAGTATTAATTTTATTTGTAGTAGTTGTTTTGAAGCACTTTTATTTTTGTAGGAGGATATTATTTCTTCGCCCGGTACACATCAAATGCTCATAATTAAACAATCACTCAGAAGTAGATAATCAAACCAGAGGAGTGATGCAAAGTACAATCCACACAAATCCTATGACCCAGCTTGAAGAGGTGCGATTATTAATTAGTTAGGCAGAATTGCATTGTGCAGTTAAATTGAATATTTAGGGTTAATTTAAATTAAATTGAAAATGAATAGAGAATGAGAGAGATGAATAAAGAATTAAATTAAAATGAGAATGGGAGGGAGAAATATAAATAATACTCCTACTAAAATATCTATTAAAACTAAAAAGAGTAAAAATGTATGAAAATAGTGCAAAAGTATTTCAAATGAAATTAAGTTTTTGTCCAAAGACCTCTGGTGTGTACTGGAAATGTGCAAACCACATTATTCAGAGATATTTTTTATAGTTCACTCTATTATTTAGTACTACCACACACTTCCTTCTTCCGCTATTAGGACTTAGAAGTCTCAGTTTACCATTTTTAGTCCGTCCGTTACTAGGAGTTTCAGTTCACTTTTACTATAAATAGTAGGTAAACCCCACATTCTACATTTCTACTAGTTCATTAAAAATGAGTCTTACATTCCACTATCTTTTTCCACCCACCTTCTTTTATACCCCACCCGTTCCATTTTAATAGATACATTTCATTTTAAGTGTTTTGAAAAAGAAAAGAAAACAGTTAAAGTGAAGAAAAAGTAAATTAAGAAAGAATAATGTAAAGAAGTCTTCTCTACATTATTCTCTCTCTTAATTTACTTTTTATTCACTTTAAATATTTATTATTAATTTTCTTAAACGAGTGCAAAAAATGAAACGCCTCTATTAAGGCGGAACCAATGGAGTACTCATTTTATAAAATCTTGCCGAACTGAAATGAGAGTTCTATGCAATTTATTATTATTTATTTAATTTATGTATTTTGTGTAATTTTAATACATTAAAAATTGACATTTTTAATTTTACAAAATTCATAAAAATCAAAGCTCGAATCGTTCATTTGTCTATAACTTCAAAGAAATGATAGATTAACAAATTGAGCTTTAATTCTTATAAATTTTAAGAAATTAAAAATAACAATATCAATTTTTATATGTATTGGAATCAAATTAATATACACAAAACAAATAAAACTAAATATACTTTAAATAATAATACTCATATAATAAGACAGATAGCATATAATTTTTCTCTCTATATATACTTTACTCATTCACGTAATAACGGTTATAAGAATCTAGCAGAATAGGAAAGAAAAGAAGAATAACTGAAGTTTTTCTCTTTTAGGAAAGTAGGGTGATGAGATTGGTACAACATGTTGACTGAGATATACAATGCTGACCATATTATTATTATTATTATTATTATTATTATTATTATTATTATTATTATATATTTAAATAGCTATAACTAGAAATAAATTGAGTTATACTTTCCCTTAGGAAAATAAAGAAAAAAACTCATTTGAAGAATAATTAGGAGGATAAACGTATTCTACGTTTTGATATTTTAAAGAAAAAAGTTTATGTTATTCTCTTTTTCGGCTATCTTATTCTGTTGATCCTTTCTTATTATTATCATGTGATGGGCCCTTCAAAAAAATAAATGATGGGCCCTTTAAATTTGAATAACACTCTTCCAAATAAAAATTTTGGTTGGTTTCCGGTTATATCGTGTATGTGCATCTGAATAGTGGCTTCAAATGACACTCTATCTATTTAACTGGTTCATTTTTGAATATTTTGTAATAACCGAGTTATTTTGTTTTACAGCTAAAAAAGTAATATTTCTTCCATCCCATAAAAATATGTACTTTATCTTTTTCGATTCGTCCCATAAGAATTTACACTTTTTTAATTTTGAAAGGTTTTTTCTCTATTATAAGATGAGACTCATTTTTCACTAATAATATTTTATTTACTTTTTCTTTCTATCTCTCCTACTTTATTAATTGTACATTAAAACCCGTGCTCATCCAAAATTATACTACATCTGTCTCATTAAAAATGAAACGTTTTCCTTTTTAGTTTATCCCATTAAAAATGAAACGTTTCTTAAAATGGAAACATTTCCATCTCTACTTTTTTATCTCTCTTACTTTACCCTCTCTTCATTAACTCACAAAACAACACTACATAAAAATCCGTGCCGATTCTCAAATGTTGCATATTTAATGGGACGGAAGTAGTTTATTTTTATGAGAGCTTATTTTTTACTCTCATGTTTTTTTATCTTTCTCTCTTACTTTATTCTCTCTTATTTATTTAACCTACTGAAAAAAATTCTTAATCTTTATTAGAAAAGAAATGACAGAGGGAGGAGGTGTGATTTTAGAAATATTTAGAAAATTAAATTTACAATGAATGATTGTATTGATTTCCCTAGCTATATTCACATGGGGTGTTTAGCTGCGCATGATGTGTAGGTTCCATTTCTGTTTTACGAATTTCAAAAAATTCAATCATGGAAGACACGTAGGGATAATTTCAACATCCATATTTCTAGACCTGCAATTCTAGTATGTAGTCTATAAATACGATCAGAACAGTCATACTACAATAATTCTAAATTTTGTATTACTGCACTAATATTTTATTCTGAATAACGAGGGTCCACCCACTAAATTATAAATAAATATTTTTGAAAACTCAAAAAAATTACTAGTAATTTACTTTTTTTAAGGAAAAATAAGAGGTAGGACAAATTATAATGGAGAAGGATAAATGTATATTGTTATATAACATGCAAATATAATGTCACCTTAATATCTCCATCAGTATAGTCGAAGTAAATGTTAGAACTTAGAAGTTAATTACTAGCTTGATATATGCATAACAATCGAAAATAGATACCAGCCATCAAAACGACGTTTTTTTGTCATCTTTTTCTTAAAATCGTCCCGTTGTGAGGATCATTATTGATCATATGGCTTAATTCGCTTCACTAAAATATTGTTAGTTTATTTTATGTTTGTAAATTCCTGATACGATCTGGGTGTTTTTTTATTTAAAAATTAAACAAATAACTTTTGGGATATGAAATACTCTTTGTAAAACATTACGTGTCATGAATTAAAATAAGTACACTCCCTACTCAGAAGAAAATATGTAGAAAAATTAATGGAGTGTAATTTGATAAAAAAAAAAATGAACGAAATATGAAATTTTATTAAAATCAATAAACATAAAATGAAATACTCGTATTAAATATGTTAGTATAAAAAATTTAGACACATGACAAAAAAAAAACAAAGAGGACATTATTTTCCACAAAATAGCACCATACTAGCTTTGTATGCTGCTAGGGCTGACAATTTTTGACACGACACGATAATCTGACACGAATCCGCACGAAATTATTGGGTTTGGATCAAGTCTTATTGGATGCGGGTCATAATTGGGTCGACCCACTAAGAACACGAAAAAATCGGGTCGGATGCGGGTCGGGTCGGGTCGGGTAACCCGTTAAAAATTAATATTATTATTTTTTATTTTGAGTAAAGATAAATTTACAAAAATTGTATACACAAAATGGCCTTCAAATTTTAAAAAGGATAATATTAATTTATTTTGATTTAATAAATTTAATTTAATTATTAGTATTTTCACTTTTTTTGTTTTGTTCTTTTTACTTCTTTAGTTCTTTTAACTTGTTTCAATTTTTTTTGTTAAAACTAGAAAAAACATGATGTAAAATATTTTTCTAAATATAATAAAATATTTTATTAAAATTATAGAAGCATTTTTTGTTTTGGAATTCAGCCGAAAGGATGTTCACTATCCGTTTATTTTTCATATTATTAGACTTAGTCACTTAGGAAATAAAATAATGAATAATTAGATTAGGGTTAGAAATTCTCAAATTAGAATGTGGATTGTGGAATAGCCGAAGTGCCGAACAACCGCCGTCTTCCAGATTTCCTACTTCTATATTTCTATTTCTTACCTCTGAAAGTGAAACCGCCGCCGCTCATCATCACCGGAAACCTGGAGGATTTGGAACAAAAATTATGTATTTTGTTGGGTTTTTTTGGATTGTGTTGGAGTTTTGCTGTTTAAAATGGAACATCTTCATGTTATATGGCTTTTTAAAGTCTTGATCATTTTTTGAAGCAATATGTAATCGTGTTGTTATCGTGCTTAAGTTGTTGTTGTGCTGTTATCGTGTCGGGTCAACCCAAAGTGGTTCGTGTCGGTATCGTGTTCAGGTCGATATCGTGTTGTTATCGTGTCTAGGTCGATATCGTGTTGTTATCGTGTCGGGTCAACCCAAAGTGGTTCGTGTCGTTATCGTGTTCGGGTCGTGTCCGGGTCGTGTACGGATTTGAAGGTGGCGGGTTGGGTTCGTGTTCGGGTTTGGGGTTTCCTTAACAGGTTGGGTTCGGGTTTGCCCTTATTGGGTTGGGTCGTTATCGGGTTGACCCGATAACGACCCAATCCGCACGATTTGCCAGC
Organism: Salvia hispanica; assembly: GCF_029641045.1. Taxonomy (NCBI): domain Eukaryota; kingdom Viridiplantae; phylum Streptophyta; class Magnoliopsida; order Lamiales; family Lamiaceae; genus Salvia; species Salvia hispanica. The sequence continues at coordinate 17,766,858 of NC_142697.1, forward strand.
CCTAACCTGATAACGACCCAATGCGCATGATTTGCCAGCCCTATAATATAGTATACTAGTCAAAGGGATTTCATGTTTGAGTAGGTTCAAAGGCCTGCAAAAATAGACTGGCAATGGGTACATTTCCCACATGATCAATTTAATTGCCAAACCCCAATCAAATTACTCAATCATCATATCAAATCATTTCATTCCAAATATATAGTCTTATCCTATACTCCTGTCATCACTATTCCCTCGTTTCATAGTATCGGAGTAATTTTATTACGTTCCATAGTAATAAAGTCATTTCTTTTTAAATAAAAGTCAACATATTTCTTCTTACTTTACTCTCTCGTACTTTATTCTCTCTTCATCTCTCTAATTTTTTCATTTTTTACTTTATTCTTCCTTTCTTAACATAATTTTTCTTAATCTCTGTGCCAAAAAGAAATACCTCCACTAGTATATAACAGAGGGAGTAGTATTTACAAAATTTTATACTACTCTCTCCGTCACACAAGAATATGCACTATTTCCTTTTCAGTTCATTCTGTAAGAATATACACTTTCTAATTTTAGAAACTTTTTTCTCTGTAACGAGGTGAGACTCATTCTCCACTAACAATATTTGCTTACTTTTTCTTTCTATCTCTCTTACTTTACTAATTTTGCATTAAAACTTATATCGGACCCAAAGTGCATATTCTTTTGTAACGAATGAAATAATAAACAAAGAATAAATTAAGAGAAAAGATTATGTAAAAATAATAGTATTATTTTTGTTTTAAGAAACGCTTCATTTTTAATAGAATAGAGAAAGTACTTCTCCGTCTCAGATAAATATATCATTTGAGAATGATATAGATTTTAATATATATAATCATTAAATAAAAAATAATAAAAACAGTGTTAAAGCATTTTCAAGAAAAAAAAGATAAATTAAGAAAATATATTTCTTATTCACCTCTTAAAAAATCAATATATCTTCTTAAAAAATAAGTAAAGTCCAAAAGATAAAAGGTAAACCGAAAAAGGTATATATATTTACCTTTTACATCAGAAGATATAAAGATATCCCTTTAAAATTAAATAAGGTACGATAGCTTCTCAAAGAGTAGTTAGTACGGAGTATTTCTTTTACCTCACTATATTATCTCCTCCCTAGAGAGCATAACCAAATGAAAGGGATAAATATAAAGGTATAGAGATATAACTATCATATTTACCTCTTCTTCATGAATATTCGTTTTCTAAGGAGAATAGTATTTGGAAATGTATAACACATTCTTTAATTTGGAAATCTATCTTTACATCTTCTTCATACAAGAGATAAAAAGTTAGTTATTTTTATTTATTTTTTAAAATTTACCTTCGTCCCTTTATAAGAAGGTATAATTACCTTTTTGATAAGGTAAATTAGAAATATACCTTCTGGGTTTACCTTTCTCTCTTAAAATATTAATGGATAGTTAGACCTATAAATAATTAGGTAAGAGAGAATGAGAAAATATTATATAATCGGATATGAATTGTTTGTAAGGGATGGAAGAAAAAATAAATTTATCTTAAATCAATGGGACGGAGGAAGTAGTTAGTTTATGGAGTATAATAAAAAATAATGTCAAATTTTAAAAAAGAAAATATGATTAATACTTTAATTTTGCTACTAGTAATATATACTCCATATTATTCATTCCAACTAAATTATGTTGTATATTTCTTTCCAGGATGTCCTATTTTGACAAAAATAAATATTTGATCATTCTCATTTTATTCCATTTCCTATATTAGTGGTATCTCTTATTCTCATACTTTATATTTTTTTTAAGACTAGTATTTTAATTTATCTTATTTAACTTATTTATCACATGAACTTATTCTTAATCTCCACGCCAAAAAAAAAATTCAAATCAGTTGGGAGAGACAAAATATTATAATATAATTTAATTGGGATGAAAGGAGTATAAAACATCAAGCAACAAACGCTTCATTTGTGGAATGAACAGAATAGTTATAAGTTATTAAATGTTCATTTGTGGAACGAACGTAAGTATCTCAATTTATAGAATCAGTATAGTTTTGCAGACATTTTTCACATTTCCAACAATAATTGAAGTTAATCGAATCCATTTTCATGATAATAAGAATGGGGTAACACTGAGAATGGGGTAACAGTAACACTGAAAAAACTCAAATATTAACAAATTAAACAATAGTCATTGACTCATTGTCCCAAAGATACCACACCCCTCTTTTCCCTTTACAGACACGATTCCTTTGTCTCAGTATAACTCAACAATCACATGCCAACCCACACAACAATGTTTAACTTTAAAGAGAGACTCAGACCTCGGAATCTTGATTTTTGGCTCAACTATTATTCCAATAATGTATTTTAGTTTACAACAATCCTAGCATAAAGTGACCGTTAAAATCGCAGCATTTCCCATTGATTAAAAAATTAGAAAATAAAAGAAGCAAAAAGTAACACACAACAATGCACTAGCACATGAATTATCAGTCCTTCCCACGTGAATAAACCATCCTTCATTCTTTTCCTCAGAAAACCAACTTCCTCCTAAGCATCATGATTGATGATGAGGATAGATCCTCGATTGTTTCAGACACCAAATCCTTGAACACCATCCTCTCAATGTCGAGAACGACCTCCGATCCCTCCATCGGGCAATCCCCCCACCCGTCCCCTGCTAGGTCCTTCTTCAGGACTCCACAAATGGTCTCGAACAAATCCTCATGACCAGTGTCACATTCTCGAATCTTTTGAAACTCGGACCACACCTTGTCGAGGGTCATGGCGCTGTGGCGTGCCTTCCAAGGAGGCAGCCACGCCTCCCTAGCAAGGATTTCAGTGATGGTGTCGAAGATGAGCTTCCTCTGAAGCCTCGACACTTTAGACGTATCATTCCCTTTGATATGTTGCTGCTTCTCAAGTAAAAGAAAGACATCCGACTCCTCTGGGAGATAATGTGATGCCCGTAGGATGTCTGAGATGTACACATAATCGCAGTCAGAATCGAAGCGTTTGGAGAAGATAGGGGAGACGATGGGGCTCCAGATTTCTTCCTCCGACTCTCCATAATGATCTGTTACATGATGCAAATTAGTGCAGAAATTCGAAGCAATCAAGAAGTAAGTAATGAACAGAGTAGCATCGTTTTCAACACAGCCAAACAAACCTTAAATGCTAAGGACCACATTATCATTAGAAAGGTGATTGTGATTGTGATTGTGGTCACCTCTCCTCTGCATTTACATATTGAGACGAGATTTGGTCTCACTTTCAACAAACATGAACAACAAGTTTATTCACATGTTGAGCATATGGAATTATTATTCACTACTACATTTTGTACCTAAACTATTCTACAGCATACTCATCTTATCCTTATCTTTTTTCAATCTACATTGCTTCTATTTTACTACAAAAATTTGATTAATCAAAATGCAGTTTCAAATCGTCCAACGAAGAATTCTATGCTACATTCCAACAACACACGCCACATTAAAATATTTTCCTAGCAGATATTATGAGGCCAACCACTAAATACTCTGCATATTCCTTTTAAGGAGTCACATTAATCACACAATTGTAAATACCAAATAAGTATACTATATATTCTCCTATTCCTACACCGGCTAACACTATTTTCCAACATTCGGCGTTCAAAATTAATGTGTCATAAATAATAATATGAGAGGATGGCGACATAAAAAAACAGATTGATGGTGACAGTGGTAAAGAAAATATGAGAATATTTATGATTACCTTTGAAATGAATATTCCGTTTAGTCGTAACGGGCGACGGCGTCAACGAGTCGAAGAAGGGGTCGAGAACCGACACCGGGCTGGGCTGCATGTCGGCCGCAGCAAACTCCGCTATGTTGTGAAGCAGCTTATCACACCTCTCCAATAAACTCTTTCCCTGCGCTCAAATTTCACTATTACTACACTAAAATTTGTTTACAAAATTATATTAAAAAAAAGGTCGATTATTATGGATAATTGGATTTATTATTAGATTTACCTCTGTATCAGTTGGTGTTTCCACCGTGCCCTCGGAAACAGACGAGTAAGCATCCTCAACGGTCACGATCTTCTCCTTTTGGTTGATCACAACTGTTGGTTTCTTAAACCGCGGTGACCGGTCTGGTCCGATTCCGTTAATCTTCGGCGAGCGGACCGGAGTTGACTCATTCACACTCCTCTTCGAGTTTGACCGACTCGCATTCACACTCCGGGAAATCGGGCTCCCGCTACGGCCTGAACGGGTAGGGCTGCGAGCATTTCGTTCCCTCCGGGGACTAGGAGACGGGGAGGTTTCACCGCTAAGGCTGTAATTCCGGCGAACTCCGTTCACTTGTTTCCGCCCATTGGCTGGTTTTGAAGGCGTCGGTTTCATGAGAACGATCGGCGAGTCGTCGTAGATGAAGTTCCGGTGGCGGACGTGGTTCGGCGGCGGCGGTTTGGAATGTAGAAGCCCCTTGAGCTGGAGAGCTTCGAGTATGTGTTTCAACGTCTCTAAATCCTTTGATGGCTCGTCGACTCCTCGCATTCTGAGACGCTTCTCGATTTCGCCGTAGATTGATATGTTCTGCTTCGGCTCCGGGAAGACGTCGAAGAAATTTTTGCGCGGCTGCGGAGCTCGCCATGGCGACACCGAATTCACACCGCCTCTGCTGAATCCGGTGGAGACGTCGCCTTTTTTGACGGATTGTTTCCTTGGATCTGTGTAATGTGGATTGAGCGAGGCGTTGTTGTGATGAGATGAAAGCGATTGCGGGGCGGGAGGCTTGGGATGCAGAGTGGTGGAATTGGAATCAGCTGCCATCAATCGCGATTGGAATAGATCTCTGGAGACTCTGGATTCGGAAGCGGATCGCCGGAGCTCCGGCAGATTCGAATCGGATGAATTTGAATTTGGCAATTGGTCCAGCCCCATTAGCCTGGCAATGACGCTAGGAGAGCGGTGTTCCTCGGCGGTTGGGATTTGTTTGGGGTGGAGGCTGCCCTTGGCATCAGTGGTGGCGCGGCTGTCGAGCGAAAGCCGCGGCGCTTCCTTCCGAAACTTCCAGGACGATCTGACGCCGTCTTTCAATTCGAATACAGGCAGCGGGAGTGGGGATTTGGGCGGAAGCTCAGGCGGCGGTGGCGGAGTCTGCTTCCCCAAATCAGGGGATGATTTTCCCGAATCCGACGTGGCGTCACCGACCTAAATTGAATAGAAGCATCGTCAATTAGTGCAACGAATTGAATAGTACTTAGAAAAGTGATTGAGGATGAGGAGCATACCGGAGGGAGGCGCTTTCCGGTGATAATGTGGTGGCGATCGAAGATTTGGAGGAATCCTGCCATACAACCCATTTGCTTGTGGATATTGTTGTGTTTGTGTTCCGTGGTCGTCATGTTGGAATGGGAAGTGCACTGAAAATAACGTCACATTTGGGATCTCTGTGAGGGGGAGAGTTGTAATTAGTGTGGATGATGGGATGGGTGCAGCTTCATAAATCTTGACTGCTTTTTATTTATTTCTCGCGATGCGTTTTGCCAGAGAGTGCAGAATCGGCTGCACTTCCGCCACTCTCTCCCTCTCCACGTGGCACTTTCTCATCACACTCCTTTCTATTTTTGCTTTTCTTTTCCTCTTTTTTCTATGGACTACTATTATTATTTTAACACACCATTCTTATATTGCTATTATATCTTTTCCATAATTTTATTTTTGTTTTAACTTCTATCACTACTATTCTAATCTGTATGACCTGTTGTTCTTTCACCTTGGAATTTATTTGGGATACTATTGAAGATAAGAGGTTAATTTATTTGGGATAGTATTGAAGATAGAGGATAAGATAATTTTGAATTTTAGACAGATCAGATATATTTGGCTAATTTAGTGGACTGCTAAGTTTACCATGCCTCCAACTCAATAAACCATTCAAACATTTGAAGTTTATGCGATTCTTACTCAAAATAGCTTAGGTATAACCATTGAAAACTTATCAATTTCGTGTTTATCACATTTGTAGAAGATTGAATCATATAGTATCATTTTATTCACCTTGTCTCTTAAAAGTATTTGTCTCTTAAGTATTTTCTTATTAGTCCGTCTCTGAAAAGCATGAACATTTTATTTTGAAATAGTTAAACAACACATTACTCGTACACATTATTTTATTGCATAACTTATATCATTACACTACACTACACTACTAATGATGTGAAACTCAATCTCCACTGATGCTACTTGCACTCTCTTTTATCTCTCTCTTTTATACTTAATCGATTATACAATAAAGAGTAAAGGCCAAAATTGGTCCTGAACATATGGTCATTTTACGTTTTTGGTCCTAAACATTGTCTTTTGGACTTTTTGGTTCTGAACATATAAAAATTTGATCATTTTAGTCCTCCGTCAACATTTCCGTTAAAAATTAACGGTCAACAGGTTTAATCCTGATTTTGACCAAATTAGACTTTTTAATTCTAATTTTGTACTCTCTAATTAATTCCCTAATTATTTTAATAATTATTTATTTAAAATCAGATTTAAATAATATAAAAAATAAAATGAAAAATTGTAATTCCTCTTCTCCTACGCCCCAATCTCCATCTCCGTCCAATCCAACTCCATCACCATCGCCAACAACACCTACCCCGCCTTCAACAGCTCCGCCTACGCCCCAATCTCCATCTCTGAAACTGCACAACATATTTCAATTCTTGAAAAAAAAGAAAGTTGGGGACTAAGGGGAGGGGGAAGAGAGGGAGCTCCACCACGTCATCGGATTTGGAGGCGGAGCACGAGAGGGAGTGGCGGCGGGGAGAGGAAGTTGGGGGCGGGGCGGAGGTGGGGTTTAGGGGAGATTAAGGAGGTGGATGGCGATGAAGATTGAGGAAAATGCAGCAACGCCATTTGATTGAGGGGGAATTGATTGGGGAATTATTGATTGGCATGTGGGGATGGGGTTGTGGAGGAGAGTGAGAGTGGAAAATCTGCATTTGATTAAGGTGGATGAGGGAGATGGCGGAGGCGGAGCTGTTGAAGGCGACGAAGATGGAGATTGGGGCGCAAGAGAAGGGGAATTACAATTTTTCATTTTGTTTTTCATATTATTTAAATTTGATTTTAAATAAATAATTACTAAAATAATTAGGGAGTAAAAAATTAAAATTAAAAGTCTAATTTGGTCAAAATCGGGATTAAACCCGTTGACCGTTAGTTTTTAACGGAAATATTGACGGAGGACCAAAGTGATCAAATTTTCATATGTTCAGGACCAAAAAATCCAAAAGATAATGTTTAGGACCAAAAATGTAAAATGACCATATGTTCAAGACCAATTTTGGCTTTTACTCTACAATAAAACATGTCTCGAATTAAATGTTCGTACTTTTCCTGAAGAGAGTATTTATTTTGATATCTAATAAAATATCATTTCACTTAATTTTGTTATGATTATTCTAGAAAGTTTGATGTTTATATATTTTGGCTGTATTAATAAATAAAATTTTATTTCAGTACCATAGAACATGATTTAATTGGATAAAATTGACATGTGATTTGGATCCCATTTGTGCTCAAAGCCCCAACAGGATATTTGTTCCATGCAACACAATATTTAAATAAAAAGAATAATATTTTAATGTTATTATTTATGATTTAAATAATATGATGTGTGGAACAATGCACTATTGTGGCTTTGAGCATAGCGGGATCTTACATATAGACACAATACTAGTTCTTTAAACATGTGCATATTAACCAATTCAAACATAATTTGATATCAAACAAAACTATTAATTTAAATATGAATGACGGTAAAATCATCAGAAAGGATCATATATTTATGAACTTTAAATTACGTACGATCTTTGTCCAAATTACAACTGTTTCTAACTAATGACGCACACCTAGCTTATCCTTTTGCTCTGTTGACTGTTATGAAACCGAAACAATTTATGTAGAACTTCAACGAAACCTTAATTCATCTATCGTTGCTTGTCTTGTTCGGTGTGTATAAAACATTGTACTCACACTACTTCTTTCTACTTGATAATAAGTACTACTATCATATACTAACATAGTTACATAGCTACAAGAGTCTACCACCATGTATACTAGAACCTTGTGTTGCCTACATGCTCGGTTATACCCACATTGACCGTTATGGTGTTCAATTACACGCTCACATAGTCACATGCCATCTAATTTTTTTTTTAAAATACTAGTAGTAGAATTTTTCAAAACATGCGGAAATTTGAATATTGCTGTACCAAATCATGCACTTAAGAACCATATATGCATGTTGTGTGCACTACCATGTAAATCATAAATTGTATCCTTGGGCCTAAAATCAACTGGATTATTCACAGTTTCTAAAAATATAAATCACAAAATAATATTCGATTAAAAGTATGAAATTGTATCGTTAAGAATCTCTACCACGTCCTTATGAAAATGCACTAATTGTTAAAAGTTCACATACAATTTGTTATCAAGATGTTGGTCTTTTTTCCCTTGAGGTTTTTCAATCGTGTTTGGCGGCGTACATTTGAATCGTTTTTCCATTGTCCACAAAAATAATTTTCTATAGTTTATTTAATGTTGTACTCCTATTATTAATATAATACTCCCTCTATTCCCTAAAAATAGAAACTATTTCTTTTTTTTTTCAGTTTCCTAAAAATAAAAATATTTTATTTTAGAAAAAAAATTTCTCTCTAACGAGGTAGGAATCATTTTCCACTGACACACTTTTCTTTTTATATCTCTCTTACTTTATCAATTTTGCATTGAAACTCTTATCAAAGTTCTTATCTTTAGAAGACGGATAGAGTAGTACTTGTGTAACCACCCCTATTTTCTTTTTATGGACCAATAAATATAAAATTTAAATACATGGTTCGATTTGTTGGGATTTAGGATTTCTTTTTACGGCTATATCTATATGATCGCGCAAGGTTGGATTGAACATGCACAACTGGACATGAATGCCCGTGAACTATCATATCAAATTGACACGATAACAAAAACTTTTCTTAATTATACCCTATGACGCTGTTATTGATGGCTTAGTACAAGATGATAAAATTCGACTATGTAAGTATAAAACGTGCCAAATTTCCAATAGCCTAATCGTGAGTGAGACGGACTATATTAATGCTCTAATCATATTCAAAATTTGCTGCTGACTAGCCAAAGCGCTTGCTAGTTTGTGTTGTACTCAAATGCCCAACAATATACGGAACGGAAGATCGGAAAATTTTATTCATATAATTAAGTTAACATATAAAATATTCTAAATATAAAGAAAAAAAAAACAGATGAGTGGTCTACCTTTTTTTAGTAATTAAATTACATACTACTAGCATTTTTTAAGGCCAAAGCATGGTGCATTTTTCCTACTGCAAGCAAAGATGTAAAGTTATGGACTTTTAAATGTGTATTAAAAATTTGGTAACTAGTTTTGCCGACACTATAAATCACATGGCGGGAATACAATTTCATATTTACCTATTGGCGCTAAAATCATGCATGGCGATTCTGTAAGCCACACTCATGCATTAAATGAAATAGAATAAAAAATGTAATGGATTCAATAATTAAACTTATTTTAGCATATTATTTAAGTAGATATTTATATGTATTCAAAGGGCGTACAATATGATATGTTAAACATCAAGTGAAATTTACAAGCTTAGTGATAATGAGCTACAAATTTCTAAAAACTTAATTATTTTTTTGTTAAGGTAACGTTAGTTTCGTAGGTAAGATAATTAATAAAATACATTATGGGGAAGATAAATCTCAATAATTTGTTTCAAAAAATAATGGTACTCCATATTAATATGTATGTATAGCAAAATGATATATATATGTATCCATTGTAGATCTTCACAGTTGAAAGGAAGGGATAGAAATGATTGGTACTGTATTAATGATGAGAATATCAATGTGAGCTCTTTTTTCTTTTTTTTTTTCTTTTTTTTTTTTTTTATTTTTATTTATGAATAAACAAACAGAAATTTTAAGATCTGCAACATAACAGTAGACGTGAATTCAAGACCTTTAACCTCAGTTATTAATCATTCTACAACTAGATCAAGACCAGGGGCGGAGGGAGGGTGGGGCTAGAGGGCCCCCACTAATTTTTAAAAAAATCTAGGGGTATTTTAGTAATTTCACATTAATTCTAATTATAATATATAAAATTAAAGATAGATTTCACCAAAATAATACTCTATAAATTGTTTCCTCTTAATTAGTTTTCTCTTTCTGTTGCAGTTCTACTACTTCTGCAGCGTAATCTGAAATCTAACTATCTAAAAGTAGGTATATTTTAAAACTCAAATATAATTCAATTGATTTTTCTATATATGTTGTTTTTTTGTTTGGCTGCAATATTTATGTAAATTGAGACCTAAATAATCATATTCAAGCTCTAAATTAGTATACATAAAATTCAAATGGGGAGAACGAAGATAGCTTATGTAATTCAATGGCTACGGCGGTTCTGTGTTGGAATTCTTTAACCCCTATTCTTAATTTGATGCGTATGTATTAATAGTTTTACACTATTTGGTTTGTGACAACAACATTTTAGATTTGAGCATATTGTATATTTTGTTTACTCTTTATTCTTTTAGTTGTGAAGCACAAGATGAACTTTATCCTTTTTTGTATATGATTTATATTTTGCAAACTTAATCAGTGTTGACTATTTTTGTAGGTATATAGATCGTTATTTTAAGAAACTTTCTTCTTTTGATTCTTCGTCAGTTGAATGGTTGCTTAGTTCCTTATATGAAAAGGATGTGTTTGTTAAAGTTACCAATGAAACTATTATGCAGCGATTTCAGAAGATGAAGAATAGAAGACAAATGTTGTGATGTGATTGCATTTAACTTTTACATTTTGAACCTTATAATTTAATTTATGTAATTCTTTTTTAAGTTTAAATTTGGACTCCCATAATGAAATTTCTGGCTTCGCCACTGATCAAGACCGACAGAATAATATATGTACAATATTAATGCAAACGGGTGTAATATATTAATCTTATGGATTATGGAGAGATGCATGAGGGCAAGAATTTGACTAATTTGACTAAGCATTATTGTAAAGAGATGGAACCAGCTATATCTGAATCAAATCAGAAAAAAATGGTGGCCACATATGATAATATCTTTATCTTTTTATGTAATCCTTTATCTTAAATTTTGTTTAAATAAAAGACAAGTATTTTAAGTTTTAACAGCAGAGTTGATTAGTTGTCATTTGTGTCTAGTAGCAGGGTAGAATTTATCTTGCATGATTATACATTTTACTTGAGCAGATTCAAGATCCCATTTACAGGGTGTTTACCTAAAATCATAAGAACATTTCATTGATTTCTTAAATACTTATTTAAAGCTCGTTTTTCATAATACGAATTGGTGCACAATTGGAGTACGACTAGATTATGGATATATTAACAGCTGCGATTTTGCTGAAAAAAAAAGAATATTCAAGACTATATGAATTCTCTGTACTACAAAATAATGTAATTAAGGTTTGATTATATTCCTATTCAATTAAGACACATTACTGATTTTTATATTTAATTTCTAATAGTAGCTAATCACCATAACACTATCAATTATAACCAATTAAGTTTTAGTAATTTTTATTAATTTTTTATAATATTTACTGGAATAATAAAGTTATCGTAAAAGGCCACATAAATGTTGTCTGGAGCGTTAAAATTGATTAGCATAGTGAGTCTTTTTAGAGCCCTACAATAATCTGAAATTGAAATGCAATTATAGTATACGTTAAAAAATAAGATAATGAACAGAAAAGGAGGACAAGAAAATTCGTATACAAATATTAAAATCACAACATATGTTACTTTTATTTCTACCAATGGTTGGGCACGTGAAGAAATATTATTTAAACCAAGTGACAAAGAAGAAGCCAAAACGCTTAAGGTGTCAAAACACTTTATGATCATGACTTTAACCCTTTTTATGTTAGATCTTGCTTTCTCCAATCACGTGAAATATTCAATTAGCAGTGTTAATTTATGCACCATATATTATCTCTTCAGCACTCATTCTCATTTAATTTATTGCCTAATCTCATTATTAAGTGAAGTGAAATTATAAGAACTTATCATCAAAAGTAACGGCGGCTGATTTCAAGAAAAATAATGCGAAGAAATAAAAAATTATGTCGAGGTTGCTGATGTGAGTCTTGAATGTAGTACTACACCAAGTTTATAACGATGCTAACTATAAATAATTCATTAATTGATAACACAAACACACATATATTTCCGAGGAATTATTATATTAGGCTAAACATAAATCGGGGGAGGTTTACCCTTAGTATCTTGATTAAAGTATTTTAATTAAACTGCAATTCATTACGTTAGAAGAGTTTTTTTTTTTTTTTTCTGAAAAAGAGTATTTACAGCTACAATAGAAGAATATGCATTAGGCTAGGGAATAGATAGACTCGCCACTATTTATATATTAATAGTAGTGTTGTAATTATTTATAGGCTATCGAAGCCTAAAGATCATCTAAACTAGGAGAACAAAGCCATGCATATATAGATTTATTGAAAGATGGAACAAAAACATTCCAAATTGGACACTTTATCTTTCTAGTCCATGTAGGTCTTACAATTTCTCAAGCTATAAAATTTTAAAGAAATTAGGCATGCCACTATTTCCATAATACTAGGTTTTGCCTCTATTGTTCTCAATGTGTTACTGACATATTTTTATGTCGTTTTCGCACTTAAAATTAAATTCACGGACCAAAATTTAATACATCGACAGAATAATTTTTATATATGTTCCTACTCATAAATTATTGCTTTTGCATTTAAGAATGTTACTCTATATTCGTAAATCTTTTACTTGGATCTTTGTGTTTCAATGATTTCGGTTAATAGTTTAGGTCTTATAAACACAATACTAAACAGAGGAGGTCTATATATATCAGAAAGAATAAAATAGGACATAATATTGTATATGAATTATAAACAAAATACTAGTAAACATATTGCAATCGTTACTTATTAAAAGCCAAAGGTATGTGTATTATTAATATTGATATGTAGCAGTGCCCAACTCATAATAACTCAAGAGTTATCACTTTCACGGAATCACGGCATTCATATGTCTACATCAATATCCATTTTACTGCAGGGTACATTGAAATAATTTTATACTACTATTTTTATAAGAGTATTATTCAATGAGTTTCTTGTAAAAAAAATGTCAAATTACAAAATTTATGATTGTTCAGTTGTTCTTTATAGTTCTGAAGATTATTCATTTTTTGTGTTATATTTTTACAATAGTTAAGGGAAGAACGAAGGCAATTTGCCCACTTCATTGGACGCGTGTTTACATTATTTTATCTCGAAAATCGAATACCCTTACAAGTAACATTATCATCCTTGCTTATAGTGATAATTTATGTGGCCCATAGTCTGTAGGCCCAATAATCCAGCCCAAGTACCGAACCCATACTTATGCCTGATATGAGCTATCTTAATCTATTTATATAAAAGTCAGTTTTACCTCGGGAATACACGCTTATATAACTTCGTTTTCCAAAAATAGTCCAGCATTGACCGTGTTATGATTGTTCAACCCTGAATTTCCGTATTCTACTTCATTTTTCTTTTTATGTTTTAACTTGAATTTCCGTATTCTTCTTCTTTGTTCTTTTTATGTTTAAACTTATTTTAGAGTGATACTTCCTTCATTCTAGCTAGGAATGATAATTTTTGCGGTACATAAAAACTGGACATAAATACGATGAAATTGATGGATTTTGATAAGGTTTTGTTAGGTTCATTTCCATATTTGGTCGTTCTATAGGAAATCCAATAATTTTGGATTAGCCGATTATGTTTGGGTTGCATTGACTTGAATTGAGATAACATGCTTAAAAACAATATTACTACTATTATTTTAATTATTTTAAAAAATTATATTTTAGTTTTATTCTCCTGCAAGTTCGTGTAACCAGGTTTGAATTGCGCAGATCAAGTTTAATATTATAATACTCCATCCGTCCCGGCTAAGATGATACATTCCTTGACCGGCACGAAATTTTAGGAGTTATTAGTTAAGAGCATCCACAATGGCGGCTAGCCGATTCGCGTCGCTAGCCGAACCATTGTAACCGGCCAGCGGCTTTTCGGCGAAAAAATTGGCAAGCGCTAGCCGATTTAACGGCGCTGGCCGCCATTGCAGGCTAGCGATCGGCGAGCGATCAACCAGCGCAATTTTTTATTTTTATTTTTTTAAAATTTTTTGAAATACTATATATACGCGATTTTAGTTTCATTTTCATTTGCACCACTTGTTTTAACGAGTTTTCTCTCTCTCTAACTTTCTGTACAAGAGCAACATCGAGCGATGGACAACAACAACGAGTCCAGTCCGGCGACAAGCGGGTCTCAGACTCCCACGGTACCCGTGGGGTTTGGATGGGGGAGTAGGGGGGTCGGGCCACGCCGAAGAAGAAGAAGAGCAGGGGGAAGAGCAAGGTGGTCGGCGAGTCGTCGCAGCCGGCTGTTGACGATACCACCGCACGGAGGAAGTGGACGGACGATGAGAACGTCGCCCTGTCCAAGGCGTGGTTGTTGGTTTGCGACGATCCTCTGGTTGCGAATCACCAGAGAATCGTTAATATGTGGGCTAAGATTAGAGCAGCCTACAAGAGGTACTGCCTGCATGGAAAGGACTTCACCGGGGAGGAGTGCCGGAAGGCGTGGGAACGCATCAGGGCTGCGGTTGGCCAATTTTCGGGCTTGTACGCCAATGCCCTCCGCATGCAGACTAGTGGGCAGACTAAGGAGGACTGCCTGAGGATAGCGGAGAGTCTGTTCCCCAAGCCGGGGGTTTATAAAGAGTTCACCTACTGGAACTGCTATCTGGTGCTGAAGGACTCCGAGAAATTCCGGGCGGGGGTCGACGCTGGGTGGCCGAAGAAGCGAAGCTGAACTATTCCGGCGATTACAGCGGCAGCAGCGGGCGGTTCCCACGACCTCCCCCCGGATACTGAGAGTTTCCGTCCCCTCCATCGTTTGCTCGCCGCACTCGCCCAGTTGGCCAAAAGCGGGCGCAACTGACAGCAACGGGATCCTCCCCCCTATTGCCCCAGGAGGTCCAGTCGGCACCCCCCCACCCGCGTATACCTTATTCTCGCGTCAAAAAATGCGGGACCAGATGTACAAGGTCTTCCAAGATTGGAGGGCCGCAACTGACCCCAAGCGAGAGCATGCAGGTCGATTTGGATGCCGCGAGGGCACATATGGGGGGCTCAGACGCGGGCTCAGATGCCACCGATGTGGAGGTCCCGGGTGGCAGCGGCAATAGCGGCGAGGACGACAGCGACAACGATGAGGAGTAGAGAGAGGCGGGGTCGTGTGTGGAAGCCCGTTTTTTTTATTATGTACTTTTTTTTATCTATGTACCTTTTTTTATTTAAATGAAATGAATGAATTTTCTCGTATATGTCTCGTAAATTTTATTCCGTAATTTATCAAAAATTTAATTCCGTAAATGTAGTTGTTTTTGAATTATTTTTATTGCGGCTAGCCTGTGGCTAGCCTTAGGCTAGCCTATTTGCTTAAAATGATAATGTGGCAGGTGGAATTTTAGTGCTGATGACGTGGCAGGGGAGAGAGTGGCTGGCCTAAAGCCATTGTGGATGCTCTAATGTGTTTGATTTGAGATAGATAATGTGGATGTAATAAGTATTAAAATAGAGAGAGAAAGAGAAATGAATATTTTAATAGAAGTGAGAAAAATTGGTTGGGTGTATTAATTGGAGAGAGAAAGTTTCCAAAAAAGGAAAACGTGTCATCTTAAGTGAGATGGAGGGAGTATCAGATTTCATTCGTGTAAAATAAGGTAAAAACCAGGTTAGTTGTATAGAACTTAATAGTGTAATATTGTGTTTTAATCATATAAATAAGGTTCGTGTTGTTATCATGTCGTGTCAACTCATAATATAACATATGTCATAAATAGAAATCTATCGTGTACGAGTTGTGCTCGGGTTTGAATGTAGCAGGTTGGGTCTCTGTCGGGTTCAGATTTGGCTTATTAGGTTAAGTTGCTATTAGGTTGACCCAATAACGCACCATCTGCACGATTTATCACTCCTACTTCATTACATGTTAGTTGAGATGTTTCTTTAGGCATGAGATCTACAAAAATTGATGTGTATAGATTAAATAGAAAATAGAATAAAGAATAAGAAAAAAAAGAGTAAAGTGGAATAGAAAATAAAGTTTTTTTGTTAAAAAGACAAACACTAACAATCTTGGAATGACCCAAAAATGAATATGACTCGACTAACTTAGAACATTTAGAACATTAAATAGGCATAACGACGGATCATACATATAAACAAATAAACAAAATTTTTAGAATTATTGCTTATTCGATAAAATAAATTCATCTTATAAAATACTATCAAATACTTATTTTAGGATTATTTATCCTTATACTTGATATACTACTATCTTTCCGTAAAACATACTAGTAGTACTTAGAGCATCTCCATTGGCGGTTAGCAGGCCGACTAGCCGATTCCCGGGCGTTGGCCGGTCCGCTAGCCGACCATTGGGAACGGCGAGAGGCGTTTCGGCGAGCTGATCGGCTAGCCCACGCCGATTCCCGGGCGCTGGCCGATGGGCTAGCCGATCTGCTGGCCGCCATTATAGGCGCCCGATCGGCTAGCGAATCGGCCAACACCATTTTTTTTTAATTTTCGAAACTCTATATATATGCGATCTGAACGTCATTTTCATTTGCACCACTTGTTTTAACGAGTTTCTCTCTCCATCTCTTAATTTCTGTACAAGAGCAATAACACGAAATGGAGAACAACAACGACTCTCCTCCAGTGACGAGCGGGTCGCAAACTCCCACGGTACCCGTGGGAGATGGATGGGGTCCGATGGGCGGGTACTACAATATGTACCCTTGGCCGCAGATGATGCCGAGGATGGCAGCCGTGGGTAGTAGTATGCCGGGGTGGCAGGGGTGCAGGGCGGGCAGGGGGTGTCTGGGATGCAGGTGATGCCGGGGTAGCAGCCGGGGATGCAGGGGATGCCGGGAGGGGGGGACAATGTCCATCGCCCCAGTCTTGACTTTTTGACTGCTTCTTCCCATACATCGACCCCAACGGAGACGCAATACACTGGGGTCGAAACTTTTTCCTTATAGGAGTTGGGGATAGATCTCGAGGATGCGGACTCTCCTATTCAAACAGGGAGAGTAGGTATAGGTCGGGGCGCACCAAAGAAGAAGAGGGGCAAGGGAAAAGGGGTGGTCGGCGAGTCATCGCAGCCGGCTGATGACGGTAGTTCGGGTAAGGTACGGAGGAAGTGGACGAATGAGGATAACTTCGCGCTGTCCAAGGCTTGGGTGAGTGTTTGCGATGATCCCCTCCAGTCGAACAATCAGAGGGTCATCAACTTGTGGGATAAAATAGTAGCAGCCTACATGACACATTGCTCGGACTGGAAGCCACACAACAGGGAGGAATGCCGGAAGCAGTAGGACCGAATCAGGGTTGCGGTCTCCCGATTTGCGGGCTTGTACGCCAACCACCTCCGCATGAAGACCAGTGGCCAAACTGACGACGATGTGAGGAGGATGGCATAGGCCGTCTTCCCCTTGAAGGGGGTTTATAAGGAGTTCACCTTCTGGAACTGCTATGAGGTGCTAATGGATTCTGAGAAGTTTCAGGCGGGTGTCGATGCTGGCTGGCCAAAGAAGCAACAGCTGAACCTCGCCAGTGATTACAGCAGCAGGAGTGGTTCCCACGAGCTCCCCGACGATGCTCAGGAGTTCCCGTCCCCTCCATCGTTACTCGCCGCACTCGCCCGGTTGGTCAAAAGAGGGCGCAACAGGGAGCTAGGGGCTCCGCCCACGGGTCCCAGGAGGTCCAGTCGGCATCCCCCCTACTGGCCAGTCGGCAGCCGAGCTCTCCCGCCTCGCGCATCAACAAACGCAGGTGAACCTGTGGAAAATCATAGTTGAATGGCAGACGGCAACTAACCCTGTGGAGAAGGGGTTTCTGCATGATCTCCTCCAGAGTATGCGGGCCGATTTGGCTGCCGCATGAAGGGAGGCGGGAGACGTCGGGGACTCAGATGCGGCAGATTTTGGGTTCCCGGGTAGCGGCGACGAGGAGTGAGGCGGGGATCGTGTGTGGAAGCGGGCGGGTTTTTTTTAAAATAAAATTATTGCATTTTCCCGTATCTATGTCGTAAATTTATTCCTTATTTGGCGTGATTGTATTTATTTATTTTTATAATTTTGTTTATTGTGCCTAGTCCTAGTGCTAGTCCAGTTTTTAGTCCTAATGATGTGGCAGTTAGTGTTTCTAGTCCTAGATGATGTGGTAGGAGGAGTTTTTGGCAAGGCTATTGCTGGTCTATGGCTGGGCTATTGCTATTGGAGATGCTCTTAGAGCATTTCCAATGGCGGCTAGCGGGCCGGCTAGCCGCTCCGCGCGCGTTGGCCGGTCCGCTAGCCGACCATTGGGACCGACGAGCACGAAATTGGCTAGCCCACGCCGATTCGCGGGTGCTAGCTGATTCGCTCGCCGATCCGCTGGCCGCTATTGTAGCGTCCCGATCGGCTAGCGACTGGCTAGCCCCTCTTTTATTATTATTATTTTTTAATTTTCGAGACTCCATATATACGCGATTTTAACGTCATTTTCATTCGCATCACTTGTTTTTACGAGTTTCTCTCTCTCTTAATTTCTATATAAGAGCAATAACGCTAAATGGAGAACAACAATGACTCTACTCTAGTGACGTGCGGGTCACAAACTCCCACGGTACCCGTGGGAAGTGGATGGAGTCTGATGGACGGGTACTACAATATGTACCCTTGGCCACAGATGATGTCGGGGATGGCACAGGGGGTAGTAGTATGCCGGTGTAGCAGGGTGGGCAGGGGGTGCCGGTGAAGCAGTTGTGGCAGCACGGGATCAGGGGATGCCAGGGGTACAACTGGGGAGGACAATGTCTATCGTCCCAGTCTTGACTTTTTGACTTCGTCTTCCCACACATCGACCCTAGTGGAGACTCAATTCAATGGGGATGAAACTTTCTCCGTAGAGGAGTTGTTGCAAGAAGTCGATCAATATGGGGACACTCCCATTCAAATAGGGGGGATTAGGTCGGGGTCGGGCTGCACCGAAGAATAAGAGGGCCAAGGGCAAAGGGGTGGTCGGCGAGTTGTCGTAACCGGCTGATGACGACAAGGTACGAAGGAAGTGGACGGATGAGGAGAACGTTGCGTTGTCCAAGGCTTGGGTGAGTGTTTGCGATGATCCCCTCCAGTCGAACAATCAGAGGATCATCAACTTGTGGGCTAAAATTGCAGCAGCCTACAAGACACATTGCCCGCACTGGAAGCCACACAGCGGGGAGGAGTGCTCGAAGCAGTGGGACCGAATCCGGGCTGTGGTCTCCCGATTTGCGGGGTTGTACGCCAACAACCTCCGCATGAAGACCAGCGGCCAAACTGACGACGATGTCAGGAGGATGGCGGCGACGCAGTTCCCCTTGAAGGGAGTTTATAAGGAGTTCACCTTCTGGAAATGCTATGATGTGTTGATGGATTCTGAGATGTTTCGGGCGGGTGTCGATGCTCAGGATTTCCCGTCCCCTCCATCGTTTACTCATCGCACCCGCCCGGTTGGTCAAAGGATGGCGCAACGGGCTTCTAGGGGAGTCGCCCAGGGGTTCCAGGAGGTCCAGTCGGCATCCCCCTCTAGTGGCAAGTCATCAGCCGAGCTCTCCCACCTCACGCGTCAACAAACGCAGCTGAACATGTAGAAAATCGTAAATCAATGGAAGACGGCAGATGACCCTGTGGAGAAGGGGTTTCTTTTTTAGATCCTTCAGAGTATGCAGGCCGATTTGGTCCGCGCACGTAGGGCCATGGGAGACAAAGGGGACTCAGATACGGCAGATTTGAGGTTCACGGGTAGCGGTGACG
Source organism: Salvia hispanica (assembly GCF_029641045.1). Classification (NCBI taxonomy): domain Eukaryota; kingdom Viridiplantae; phylum Streptophyta; class Magnoliopsida; order Lamiales; family Lamiaceae; genus Salvia; species Salvia hispanica. The sequence continues at coordinate 17,786,904 of NC_142697.1, forward strand.
GCGGCGGTGAGGAGTGAGACGAGGATCGTGTGTCGAAGTAGGATTGTTTTTTTTTTCTTAATTATGTAAATTTTTTGTACTTTTTTTAATTTAAATAAAATTATCGCATTTTCCGGTATCTGTGTCGTAAATTTAATTCCGTATTTTGCGTGATTGTAATTTATTTGTTTTTATAATTTTGCTGGCCTATGGCTAGGCTATTGCTTGTCCAATTTCTTGTCCTGATGATGTGGCACGCAGTTTCTAGTCCTAGATGATGTGGCAGGAGGAGTTTTTTGGCTAGGCTATTGCTGGCCTAAAGCCATTGGAGATGCTAATACACTAGTGTGGTGATAGTCTTTTAAGTTTTACTCCTCCTCTCTCTCTCATACTTTATCTATTTTTTTTTATCTTTCTTACTTTATCTATTTTTTCTCTTCCTCTCTCTTATTTTATCGATTTCTCATTAAAATTTGCATCATCCACAAAATATAATCTCATTTGTGAGGAATAAATGGACCAAAAATTAGTTTAATTTAAATTTGAATTACTAATACAGTTACATATTATATGCAAGTTATTATCCACTAATTTAACTTTAGCATAAATAAATATAATTATATTTATAATGATTTTAATATTATAAGGAGTAAGTAATTAAATAAGCATGGCTAGTACTAACGGCTTGTTTGATAAGTGATGTGGATATACCTAGGTTGGTTAGTGACCAAGATTCAGGGTCAAAATAGAGAAATATATGATTTTAAAAACACATATTTAATACCTGACTCATGCTAAATTTGCAATAAATATGTCACCCACAAGTGTATGGGGTATGTAGCACGTGGCAAGTTGAAATTATCGATCCTCGAAGACTAAATGCCGGCTTGAGTACTACGATGCAACTTTGAACACTATCTAGACTAATAGAAGTTTTGGGTTTTTTCTTAACTAAGATCAAAGAACAAGTAAGTAAGTAAGAGCAAAAGGAAATTAAGACAAGAAAAAGGATAGTTTTCACTCAAGTTGGAAAGATAGGGATATTGATCCGTTGGTATGGATCACGGGTGTTCACCTAGGGATCATGCTCATCTAAATGGTCTTATGGGTGGCTAGGAAGGTCGGGTTAATTGGTTAGACCCCCTCTCGGGTGCACCTAACACGTTGATCGGCCTCTAAGGTTGGAGTCTCCTCCCTACACTTCGAAACCAACTCCTACAACCTACGGACCCAAGCCCTCTCTCTAGCTATGTCTCTCTCGAGCACATACAACGCACGGAGTTGTTGGTCATTTAACTATCTAATTAAACATCTTTCAACGACAATAATTAGAATAAGACATATCAAACTGGTAGCTAATCAATTGGATAATGAATCATAAGACATAGATAAGCATAAATCAAGATTTAGCCCATGAATTACATACAAACTTCACCAATATCCCTAATAAGAACTTAGCTACTCATAATGGAAGCTAAGACAAAAGAAAATACAAAAACTTCAAAGGAAAACATAGTAGGAAAAGGTAATAGAACTCCCTAATGTAGACTTGATGTTGGGGAGGATCTTTCTTCTTCAATCTCTTGAAGATGGAAGCCTCCTTGCCTTCAATGACTTGTATCTCTCGATTTTTTCTCTCAATTTGTCGTGGGGAAGGTTAGGGTTCTAAATTGAGTTAGAAACCCTTTTATACTCGGAGTGAAAATCAGGACAAATTAGCAAACACCCGGTCGGGTGATTTGTAGGTGATAAAACACCCGACCGGGTTTTCTTCCCGAAGCCCGCTATTTTGCAAAACACCCGACCGGGTTTTCCGAGAAATGGAAAACACCCGGTCGGGTTTTCCTCCTGGAGTCCACAAGGCTACTTCAAAACACCCGACCGGGTTTTCCGAGAAATGGAAAACATCCGGTCGGGTTTTCCTCCTGGAGTGGCTACTTCAAAACACCCGACCAGGTTTTCCGAGAAATGGAAAACACCCGGTCGGGTTTTCCTTCTGGAGAACTCCTCGAATTTCAGCTTCGGCTCGTTTCAACCTGTTTTCATCACAAAACTACGACAAACCCATCAACTCACCTAATTAGTGTATATGCGGTGAAAAAACTTGTATTTAACATCTTAAACCATCAAAAGCACTCTTTAATCACCCATAAAACAAGCCTAAAATATGAGTTTGTCAATACCCCAGTTTGTTGTTTTTCTAATAAACCTCATAGAAAAGTTATGAAATCAAAAATAAATATGCAAGGACAAATTTAACCTAATTAAATTCAATTATTTCCTAAAGTGTCCATGTACATTGACCTAGTCAAATCTCTTTTAATTTCCAATATAATCGTGGTAGGAACAAAATAATACTATCACATTTAGCTCTCTTTTTTCCAACCTTATTTCTCACGACAGCTCACTTAATAAGACTGTCACGTAAAGTAGATTTTGGGTGTATGAATTCAAAAACAAACAAAAACTATTGTAGAATAAGTAATGCTTTAATATTTGCACAAAGAAATAGAACAGTGTGCAATTTGGGAGGAAGATAATGATTTGGTGATGAATGAGCACCGAATATAAATTTTGGAAGTGGACTTTGGATTTGCTTGTTCATTTGACGCATGTTTACTTGGAGGAAGAGTTCATACAGGTTTACTTGGAGGATGAATTGATGCGAAATTTCTTGATGTGGTTGGAGATTGACGCAAGGGTATGAAAGAGAAATTTTAATTTTTCTTTTCTGGGTAAATAAATTGAAGGAGATATATATACTATATCCCGATCAAAATTGTGAGATATATATCGCTATATTTTAATAGCTAATCTGCAGGCTCGGATGGGCCATAGAGATAAAACACAGGCCGAGATGGTAAATTAAATATGATACTCCCTCCGTCCCAAAATAAGCGAAGCATTTCTTTTAGGCCCTAGATTTAAGAAATTGATATGTAAAGAGTTAAAGTAGAGAGGGAAAGTATGAGACAAAGAAAAGAAGAGAAGTAAAGAGAGAATAAAGTAAATGGAGAATAAAGTAAGTGAGATGATATTTTGGGTTTAAATGGAGAATAAAAGTAAATGACTTACTTATAATGAGACATCTCAAAAAGGAATATGACTTGCTTATCTTGATCGGGGGAGTGCAAAACACTTGGAAATAGCCAGATAAGTATCTATATGTAGACATCACTAATCAAACGGGCCCAAATTGTTTGTCTTAGTTTTATACCTGATATAAATAATTTTTATTAATATTAATGGTCCCAATAAAAATGTTGCAACCATAACTTAAATGAATATTTATTACCCCAGTTAAAAAAAAGATTGAACTACAAAAATAGTCCCTGGGCTATGCGTTTATCTCGCCAGTGAACCTTGGACTTTAAAAATATGTCCAGACAACCCTGGACTAAGCGTTTATCTCGAAAATGGTCCTTTTTCATTGTTTCGTGACGAAAATACCCTTTTGGGGGGTTTTGGGAGGTTTGGGCAATTTGGTCTTTTTACATTTTAAATGTGATATTAGTTATGTACTAAATCTGATATTATTTCAAAATTATCATTCTTCTTCCATTTTCCCATCCTTCACTTTGTTTCTTTATTTCAATATTAGATTTAATTTTATAAAATTAAATTTTAAATTTTGATTCTTAAATATCAATAAATTTTTTTAATTATTAAAATTACTATTAAATAACAGATTAATAGTTTTAATCAATATTTGATAGCGTCTAATATTTAATCAATAAGGTACGACGACACCTTAGTTTTAATCATAAATAGATCATATAACATGATTTATTCCGAATAAATATGCATCTAATGTAAAACCAATATAATTTTCGTTTATTAATTTGAAAACAATCAAAATTAACAAGAAAATTTTCAACAAAAATTCTCCTATATCAATTTTTTAGTAGTATCAAATTTTTAGTCAACTTCATAGTATTTTTAGTCAAATTCTCCTATACATTAGATGCATATTTATTTCAAAATAAATCGTGTTATATGATCTATTTATGATTAAAACTATTAATTATTGATTAAAACTAAGGCGGCGGCGTACCTTATTGATTAAATATTAGACACTATCAAATATTGATTAAAACTATTAATTTATTATTTAATAGTAATTTTAATAATTAAAAAATTTATTGATATTTAAAAATTGAAATTTAAAATTTAATTTTATAAAAGTAAATCTAATATTGAAATAAAGAAACAAAGTGAAGGATGAAAAAAGGAAAGAAGAATGATAAAATTTTGAAATAATATCATATTTAGTACATCACAAAAATAATATCAGATTTAAAATGTAAAAAGACCAAATTGCCCACACCTCCTAAAACCCCCCAAAAGGGTATTTTCGTCACGAAACAGTGAAAAATGACCATTTTCGAGATAAATGCTTAGTCTAGGGTTGTCTGAGGATATTTTTAAAGTCCAGGGTTCATTGGCGAGATAAATGCTTAGTCCAATGACTATTTTTGTAGTTCACTCTAAAAAAAAAGAAGAATATTTATTACTCCAGTTAGTAAACACTGAAATATAAAAATAAATAAAATAAATTAGTAAATACGGGTACTGAATAGATTATGATTTTTATTCTCATAGGCACTACATATTGCGATATTTGCTACTATGTGATATGTTGAAACAATAATTATTGAATTAGACCAAAAATTTAAAAAGGCTCTCAAATGTTTAGTTTTATCATCGTATATGGCTAAGGATAGTAGTAAATCTGAGGAGCTATGCCTAGCTAGAAGATGGATTCATGGACAATTAAGAAAAAATTGAACTTTATAATTAATATTTTGATTTTTTTTTATAAAATTGATCAGTTTTTTATCAAAATTTAAGATATAAAAGAATATCGTCCAGTTATTAGCATAGTAATGAAGGGATATAAATGTTTTAATGATGATTTACTTTTTTGAAAATAGAAGTGTGACTTTTGTTAGAATAAAAGATAATGAACATCCTTTATGAAGCAAAGAAAATACAAGGTCAGGTCTACTGGGCCAGGCCAGGCTACCCATTGAGCGGGTCCAACTACTAGTCAATCGGACACTTTGAACTAATTAATACTTTCATCGATTTTTTTTAAAAGAATTTATTTTAATTCTTTTTTACATTTGATTGCATATTAGCATTTCTTTTTGTAACATTATATCTTCCCCATAACCATTCCTTGATTATGTAATCGATTGCCACGTGCTCCAGTTTAAATTTCTAACACGTAGTGTAATTTCAAACAAGAGTTTACTTACTAATGATATACTTTTTGTATTTTTTGGGAGGACTTTTAGTTGTGTTTACTTTGAGTGTTATAGTAAGATAGTGAAAATTAATATCGCAAAAAAATTATTTTATTCTTCTGTCAAAAAAAGTTACTACTATATTTCCGTTTATAAACACCATTATTCTATACAACCTTCAATTTATCAATGTATTCTCAAGTTATATAATATAGTAGTAGTATATACTACTACTTACTTAATTATTCTATACACACGTATGCATCCACAACATACCAACTTTTGATCAGAGTTTCGTGTCACATTACATTGAGCCTAATTTACAGAGATGAATAGAGTAATAAAAAATTCTGAAATAAAAAAAGTTGGTTGTGATCAGACATTAACATTATAGTTCCGAAAATTTTTTAAGGGTGCTGAAGATTCCCCCTTAGGTTTCGATATTATTATAATAATTCAATAATGAATAGTATATTACGGAGTATATTTGCATATACTAAGTGTACAAAATAACTTTATTTATACAGAGTATATTTTATTTAGATAAAAAATATATAACCAAGTATAATACTGTCAGTTATCATAATTCATATACTACCTAAGAGTCACATTATACTTTTAGTATAAATGTTAATTAGGTCTCACATTTCACATTATACTTTTAATATAAATGTTAATTAGGTCTCACATTCCATCAGCTTATTCCGCTCACATTTTAATATTATAAAGCTAATATATATAAGTGCATTCCTAGTCCATTAACTTATTCAACTCATTTCTCTTTATACTTAAAAGTTAAAATCCGTGCCCACACTGAAGGTGACTCTTATTATGGGATGAAGAACACCGAATGCAACTCTTATCGTGGGTATGTATTTTTACGATATATTTTTTAACATATTTGTTATATATAGATAGTGAGAGAATTTTTATGCATGGCGTGAGCGACAAACTAGTTTGTAAAATAAAATCTAATGCACCCTATTGTGACGATAGGGTTTTAGGTTGACTAATTAGTGCAACCCAAAAATAAAATCTTGAATATGCTTTGCTACAACTTGACCGCGTTAAACTTAAGCTTCATTTGGTCAATAATATTAACGACATATATAATTTTTGACTAAATTGTACGCATGTAATTAGCTAGGGGTGTTTACACTACAATAATACAATGTCATTCACATTTCTATGTTTAAAGCCTTTTGGTATTGTTTTCTTATTTTTGTTTTTAGTTACTTTTTATGGACAACTTATAACTTTAATCCCAATCTCCCAAATCCCCCACACACAGTATACCCCTTTTTATGACCCTGCTGTTCCTTTTATTTTTAACCGACTAATGATTCGTGCTTCACATCGACAAAATTGAGTTACTTTTGGGCAAAAAGAGCTGTTTTATAACAGTATGTAGTAATTAATTAATGTGGAGTTAGATTTAGGATGAGTAAAAGGGAATTAAATTCCATTGAATTCAAACGTTGATTTTGGACCCAGTTCCAAATTTCTTTGAGAAGCTTCAGTCTTGAATGTTGAACAAAAACATTTTCTCCCATAACATTGTTTGACCTTTTCCACCTTTTCACATGAATTTTAAAAAAGCGTGCCATTATTTATTAAAAGTTGGCAGAAATTCAGCTCACCATAATATATAGTATACATATATATATATATATGTTCCAAACTGAGATCTCTCTATCTACTTCCCTTCTCCACAAAAATCTCAGTTTATTTTTTTAAATTTCAGAAATGGCTGATGCATTGACAGAGGAGCAGATTGCTGAGTTCCGTGAGGCTTTCTCTCTCATCGATAAAGATTCCGATGGTGAGTTAATATTCTCATAAAGCTATATATGGATTCAAATTAATTAAGTAATATGTTTATATTTAAACATTATTTTCAATATTTATTTATTTATGAAGGGATGATCACAGTGGAAGAATTGGCAACAGTGATTCAATCTCTGAATGAACATCCAACAAAAGAAGAAATTCAAGAAATGATGAATGAGGTTGATGCAGATGGAGATGGCACTGTGGATTTCGAGGAATTTTTGAGTATTATGGCAAGAAAAATGAAGGTATTTAATTACAAAGAGATAAGTATTATTGTAATTTTAGACTAAATTACAAAGTTTATTTCATAGGAAAATGTTGCAGAGGAACTGAAAGAAGCTTTCAAAGTTTTCGATCGAGATCAAGATGGATTCATATCAGCAATTGAGGTTGGTGTATTTTCCATGTGCTTTTGACTTTTTTTGCGTTGGATATCCTTCCAAATAGGTTATCTTAGATAATGATAGATGTCTTAATCTAACATGTCAAAGTTGAGGTGCTAAGATTGAATACGAGCCGTTGATTCAGCATAAAGCTTTCGCACATACCATTAGAAAAGATGAATGTGCGAATTGAAATGTCGGACTCAAGTTCTGCAATTAATGTCTACAAAAGCTATGATTTAATTGGAAATAAACATTTTTTATTTTGAAAATATTATGAAATGATATGTGTATGGTTTTTGATATTGGCATAAATGTAGATAGTTCATAATATAGTATGTTGATTTAGAGAGTGACACTTAACCTTTCACTTTGAAGTCAAAAACAGAATAGTAGTAGTAGTAATATTTTTCACACCTTTTGTTCTCATAAATATGAATACCTCATTCTTCTTAATTTATAATTTGCAGTTGAGGAATGTGATGCTGAATTTAGGAGAAAGATTAAGTGACGAAGAGGCTGAACAAATGATAAGAGAAGCTGATTTAGATGGAGATGGGCTTGTTAGCTATGAAGAATTTGTGAGGATGATGATGGCTTCTGCAGCTAATTGCTAGTTAGATCATGTCTCCTATTTAATTTCTTTTATTTATTTACCATCTAATTTGTTATATTTCAAGATTTCGATAATTTGCTTATTATCTCAATAATCTAGGGACTATTAATAAAGTTAATACGGCTTGTGTAAGCCAGAATTACGATATGACATTTGTATTACTAGAATCCTAATATCGACCTTTATTTTTATATTCAAGTTTAATTAATCAACTAGAACCGACATATAGTAATTGCATAAAAAGAATCTAATATTCGAGTAAATATGGGGTTCATATATAAATGTACATATAGTTGCATGACTTGCATCATCAGTCAACATCAAACAATTAAACTTTAGATTGATTTAATTGAGCACCACATTTTCAGTGTGAAATTAGCTACGGAACAAATGAATTAAGTCAGAGGCGTGGTACATTATTACACGAGTTAAATAATTAACACCCGATTTTGTATGATTAAGTTGAACTAACTAAGTCAAAACTGGTTATCCATGTCTATTTTTGTGCTTATTTGTTACGGTGAATAGGATAGTGATATATAGCTGTCACAATTTAACATCTTGTTCGATTTTAAAATTAAAATCACTTACAAAAATAAATGTTCGACATATTTTTTTTCAAAGAAAATGTAATTTGAGCCTTTTAAATTTCTAAAAAATGAAAAATATCATCACATGTTTCATTTTTTGCTTCTGAAATGTATCTTTTTATTCTCTAATTATTTTAGGTTGAAGGAAGTTTTTCAATAAAATTTGCTTTCGATTATGAACAAAATAAATAAGATTTATTCTATACTCCATTTTATAATTAAAAATTATTTGAATATTTCTCACTTAAAATTTTTAAATGATATTCTTTGAAATTAATTAGATATTTATTTTATTTGGAGCTATTTTTTAGAAATAAATACTATGAATTTCAATATTTAACTGAAAATTTTATATTTACTTATATCATAAGTTATTGAATATAGCATGATTTTGTGTTTCTTATAAATGTAATAGTTTTAAATAAATTTAAGTATAGCTTAGATTATATTTATCTTTGAATAAAATTAGTATCGAATTAATTCGAAAGAATTCAGTTTAAGTGATATAATACTTAAACATTGTAATAATTATAAAATAAGCCAAATATATTTCTTTATTCATGAAACCAAATCTTATTACGATCTTCAACTAAAAATAATTAGATAATATAAATTATGTTATTAACGAGTTCAAGCCTTCAAGAACAAAATAGGAAAAAAAATACTTGTAATGATAATTTTCATTTTCCATATGCTTGTGAGATATAATTTTATTTTTCTAATAACTTAGAACAAACAAACCAAACTAAATTTGAAGTTTAATTTAAATGTATTAAAAATTTTATTTTTTGTTTTGGAAACATAAAGTTTAGAGATAATTGCCCTTTAACATTTTATTAGATTCTGATCAATTTTAACTGTTAAAATTGAAATGTTTATAATATCATGATTAAAATCGAAACTATTATATATCAAAATAAAACATGAGATGAGAACAAACTACGTCGATTTTGATAAAATGATATCATTATATTTGACTATTTGAGTATTAATTAAAAGCTCGGCATATACAATAATTTTATTATTATATTATAAGTAATTTAATTTTACCATAATTTAAATTTTGACCAATGAAACAATTTTCGGAATTTTAACATATTAGTGACTTTTTATGGCTTAAACATTGGGAATATTTTTTTATTGTTTCAAGTTCAAATTAAAATGGCAATAAATCCTATAAAATTGGAACAAATGCAATTAATATTTTACAGAGTTAAGAGGATATTAATAAATGTTGCATTTTACGTAATGCCAACAGGTCTAAGTTGAAGAACGTTAATGGAGCTGTGTTGTTGCACACTCGTAAACATTTTCAAATCACCATCTTTCTCAACCGTAGTTGATTTCATCTCGTAAAGTGAGAGAGAGGAGGTGATTGAATCTCCCCCCTCTACCACACCGATCGTCGTTTTTTATTGCATTTTTGGCCGGCGAGATCTCTGATCGGGTAATCCGAATTTCTGAGTTTGTTATTGTTTCATGCTCCGCGATTGACAAATCGTGTTACTTTTTATTCTCATTTTATGTTTTGCATGAGGAATTAATTGCCGCATCGTTCAGATTTCGACTGTTTGGTGTGTAGATTCGCTGTTATAATTGCTAATTAGATTGGTTAAGGAAGAGCAATCTGGTGTTGATTAATTGAGACATTTAATTTCATTTGCTCTTCCTTTTGCAGTATGAATTTTAGCGCCTGACCTGCTTCTTTAACTGGAAATTATTACCTTTTATGTTTGGTTATAATTTTGATTTGAAGATATGCGTTTTGGGAAAATAAATTCATGTAAAATGTTGTTTACAGTGATAAATTAATGCAGCCTTTTGTGATTGCCAGGAAGTAAGTTATACTAATGGGGATGGAAAGTCCTAATCTTCCAAATCATTCATTTAGGCCCTCTTCTGCAGCATCGCCTTATTTATTTTCTGCTCCTGTGGCTGGATCGGAAGCATCAGTCTTTAGGCCTGCACCTCAAGCTCCCTCTCAGTTTCCAACACCTCCGCATTCCTCTGGACCTGTGGTTGGATCACAGGGTCCAGCATTTAGACCTCCCCCACCAGGCAGACCCAATGGACTAGTTAGGCCTACTCCACCACCAGTTTCATCATCATATGCTCCACCGGTTACAGGATTTCGAAATCCCCAAATGCACTCAACCGATCCAGCAGTATTACACACAGGTCGGCCTGTTGTACCTCTTGGTCCTCCTCCAACAGGAACCCCTGCAGGTCCGACGACATTAGCTCCTGTCCCTATTCTATCACAGCCTCAGCCACCTTCAATACCTATCAGATTTCCTGATAGCACCAAAACTGAACAAATCAACACAAATGGTCATCCCTCTCAACCATTTTCATTATCCAGGCCTAATGTCCAACCTTCCTCTGCACCGATGGGGCCATCATATGCCACTGGCAGGGATGCCTATCGTCCATCATTTCCAGGGGAGGCTAATGGGCAACGAAACTCTGTGTCGCAAAATCCACCTATGAACCCTCCATCCTTTTCCTTACAGCAGGGAGGCTATGGTCCACCAGCGGCTGCATCTCCCTTTCTTGCTCAACAAAGGAGTTATGGTCCACCAGTAACATCTATAGGTTATCCAGGGACCCAAATGCAGCATCACGCCATCGCTCCTCCTACTGCTAATGCACAGGGCTTGGCTGAAGATTTCAGTTCACTCTCTCTTGGATCTGCACCAGGATCATTTGATACAGGTCTTGATGCTGAAGCGTTACCAAGGCCATTGGATGGTGATGTTGAACTTAAATCTTTTGCAGAGATGTACCCTATGAATTGTAGTTCTACATTTCTAAGACTGACAACAAGTGGCATACCAAATTCTCAGTCCTTGGCATCAAGGTGGCATTTGTCTCTTGGGGTCGTTGTTTGTCCTCTGGCAGAAGCTCCTGCTGGGGTCGGCCTCCATAACTAATAAGAGGATACATTTTAGCACATGCACACACACACACACACATATATATGGTATCATATCATGTGCTGATTGTCTAGTGTTTTTCATTCAGGAGGAAGTTCCAGTAGTTAATTTCGCCACCACAGGCATCATTCGCTGCAAGAGGTGTCGCACTTACGTAAACCCCTACGTGTCCTTTACGGACAATGGAAGAAAGTGGAAGTGCAATATGTGCTTTTTACTCAACGATGGTAACCACTTATTCTGTCAAACTCTTTATGAACCTTATGTCGAAAACATTATCTTATAAAAAAATACATTTTCACATAGTAACATCTAAACTTGTTGAATTAATTATATACTAGTACTATATATATTAACCCCAACTATATTCAAATACTAGATTTTGTTAAACACTAGAATATGGTGGCTCTATTTGATTAATTAAACTTGAATAAACATTTATATGTTGATCTTAACCAAAGGATAAAAAAAGAGACTTAAGGCCATGCGTTGAGTCATTGACATATCTTGAACTTTTTATGTCCAGTTCAAAGTGATTACTTTGCACACTTGGATGCTAGTGGAAGAAGAGTTGACCTGGATCAACGGCCTGAGCTTTTGAAGGGTAGTATTGAGTTAATAGCTCCAGCAGAATATATGGTCCGCCCTCCAATGCCACCACTATTTTTGTTCCTCATCGATGTATCGGTATCAGCTGCTAAAAGTGGAGTGCTTGAGGTATCATAACTTGTAAATATTCTGTGTGGAAGATACTCACATTATAACTCTGATCCATGGATTGAAATGTTGGTTTCTGTGTTTTTATCGTCAGTCTAACTAAAAAACGCTAGAGATAACATATGACTGAAAATTTATAAAGTATTTACTTTTTTATAAATAAAAACTTTAATGTGCTAAGTCTAGTAGAAGCTAAAATTTGTAAATTAGAGTATGTGAAGTGTGACAGGATTACATGGATTTCTAGATCTGTTAGAGAGTCCTATTTATGGTGCTTGATTTGGATTTCATCTTAAAATTTATGTCTCACACTCTCAGTAATGTATTTATTGTTCCAAAAAATTATTATCATTCAGATTATCTTCATCGGTGATAGACAAGATGCTATGAAATAACAATTTATATTTTGAAAATCGAAAAAGTGAAGCAAATATTCTTTATAATTCATTTCAATTTGATTCATTGTTTCTGGTTATTTTATTTTAATAGATGAATATTCTTTTATACAATACATCCCATTAATCTTAGCTTGTTCCCCTTTTGGGGTTGTCCCAATAAGCTTGACCTGTTTCCGTTTTTTGAGTAATCACTTAACTTTACACTACATTAAATATGTGGACCACATACCTGTCACTATAATCTCACTCTTCTGAATAATCGTGCTGAAAAGAAACAGGCCAAGCTTAATGGGATGGAGGGAGTTTTGATTTGGAGAGGAGGAAAGGGAACAAAAGAGCGGTATGTCTTTTTAATATATAAATAAGATAAAAATGTAGTCATGCTTGTGAGACGACGTTGGATTACCAAGACACCATAAAGAAAGGACATTACATTTTAAACTTGGTAGTTGGTAGTGACCTCAAGCCCTCAACTTTCCCTATTCTGTCTCAGCTGCAGACTGCCCCTAGAAAAAAAAAATCTACATTCACCACTGTTTATAGTCGAAAACATTTCTTAATATGTATTGCAATCATTTGTACTAAGCAGTAACACAAAACCTCTAAAGAACATTATTGGTTTCTACGTGTTCTCTTACCTAACCACCAACACATCTTTCCCAAAATGCTGGAAATAACACCAAGCAAAGCCTTCAGTTTTTTCTTAATCTTTATCCGTGTGTGTGTAGAACTGCATAAGAAAAATTGGATATCTATTTTGAGATTTCATTTCTTTCCAACCACTAAGCAGGTTTAATTATAGTTTCAGTACCAATATAACTGATGGCTAAGGAGAAAATGCTTTGACTGGAAATACAACGTACTTATGGGACTCCTTAGTGCCTTTCCTCTTTCCTTTCTTTATTCTTTTGAAACTATAGTATGAGCATCTAGTGATGTAACCATTGCTTCGTTCACACTTTCAGGTTAGCTGTTTTACATAGTAGCTGATATGGATGGTATTCTTAATGACATCTGAACTCATTAATAGTTTCCACATCTGTCATCAGCTACTCACTTTCTGTATTTGCAATCAGTGATTTTACATGAAACAATGCAGGTTGTGGCACAGACTATTAAGTCGAGTTTGGATAACTTGCCTGGTTATCCTCGAACACAGATTGGCTTCATAACTTACAATAGTACAGTACATTTCTATAATATGAAGGCAAGTGAGCACATTGTGCTATTTAATAAGTACCATTTACAATTTGGTTAAGTCGTTCGAGCACTTATTTGTTTCTGCTGTACCAGTCATCTTTAATGCAGCCTCAGATGATGGTCATTTCTGATTTGGATGATGTGTTTGTCCCACTACCAGATGATCTTCTGGTCAACCTATCAGAATCCAGAAATGTGGTGGAAGCATTTCTTGATAGTTTGCCCTCAATGTTCCAGGACAACATGAATGTAGAATCAGCATTTGGTCCAGCTCTTAAAGCTGCATTCACGGTTATGGTATGTTCGGTTTTTTATTTAATTTTCTTAACTTATCGCTTTACAGTGCTTCACTATGCTGTAAAAATAGCGGAGGATAGTATTTGTTTATAAGTCCATTCCGTATCATATGATTGCTCAATGGGAATCAATATATCTTGTATGGAATCAATAGAACTTTCCTTTCTTCACCCTGGCAATATCAAAACCTCAAAAATTGTATTATAATACTTCTAATTATTATCCATCATAAAATAATGATTTTTTTTTGTTATAAAAATTAGTACTCCATATTATATGAAGAATTCTATGTGAAATTGTAATGTGCTCACTGTAATTTTTTTCATAGAGTTCCTGCATACCAATTAGGAGTCCGAAGTTGAGGAATAAGTGCATTGGCATACCAAACCACATGATATTTTGTGGTTATACCGTCCATATTCAAAGACCAAAGTTCTACTTTTTCCTCCCTAATCTCATCAATCCACACCAGACATTTTGTAGTTGTTCTTCACTGTCTTATTCATGTTTGATTTTGATTATTGGTACCAATTGATTCCTCTTGGTCACTCTATCTCTATGAAGTGTTTTTCATTTTAGAGTGCTGCTAATTTACTGTTCATTCTGTTCATCTGTTTACAGAGTAAACTTGGAGGTAAAGTGTTGGTTTTCCAGAGTACATTGCCATCACTGGGTATAGGCCGGTTGCGGTTGCGGGGAGATGATATTCGAGTTTATGGGACGGATAAAGAGCATTTATTGCGAGCACCTGAGGATCCTTTTTATAAACAGATGGCTGCTGATTTTACAAAATTTCAGATATCTGTGAACATATATGCTTTTAGTGACAAGTACACAGATATAGCATCGTTAGGTATTTTTGCTTACATATGGTAGAATATGATAATTACAGAATCTCGATGCAGAACTAATGTAGTATTATAATTTCACCCATGCACAACAACATATTTAAATGCCTAAAAGTTCGGCTTGATGAGTCCTGATAAAGTGGATAAAACACAGCATAGCAAGCTATAGTGGCAATCCTTAGAGCTTACACATTTTGTTATCTCTTGGTTTAATGTCAAACCAAGAAATGATGCTCTTAAAACTATGAAAATTCTCTTTCTCTGATTTCGTATATGATTCTTTTCTACCATTCTGCTTAGGAACACTGGCAAAATATTCTGGTGGTCAAGTGTACTATTATCCAAGTTTCCAATCGAGTACTCATAAATATAAGTTGGCACATGAATTGACTAGAGATCTTACTAGGGAGACTGCTTGGGAGGCGGTGATGCGGATAAGATGTTCCAAAGGTAAATAATATTTTTGGATGAAAGGATGAAAATCCATTAACTCTGCAGAAATGTCTAAGATAAATCAATCTGAAGATCTTTTTCTTTATAAATCTTGTTATATCGTTGATTATATATATAAAGTACTGGTTACAAGACTTATGTGTTCTTTCCCCACCTTTTTTTGCTTGTAGGAGTGCGCTTTACATCCTATCATGGAAACTTCATGCTAAGATCTACAGACTTACTAGCACTTCCTGCTGTTGATTGTGATAAAGCTTATGCAGCACAGTTATCTCTTGATGAGACTCTATTAACCACACAGACAGTGTATATCCAAGTGGCTCTGTTGTATCCTCATCTCATTTTAATCTTTATTTATTTACATAGTTATACTTGGATGTGCTAGACTTTTGTGAATTTAGCTGATGTAATCTTCCGAATTTATGTTTGCTTATATAACTTTTCCAGTTGTTGCTTCAAAGTGTTTCCTTTCTGGTAATTGGAAGTGATTAATATAACTACCCATTCGCCTTTCTGAAGTTCTGGGTCTTCCACCTTCATCTTGTTACGGCCTTTTGCAATTATCTGGAGTTCTGTCCTCACTTATCATCTTATAATATTATGTGCGATATATAAAATTGGTAAATCAGTTGATTGTGTTATCACCTCATGAAATTAAAGTTTTGAAGATAGTTGACAGAAGTTCCTTAACCTCTGCGAAGATACACATCCTCGTCTGGAGAAAGGCGTATCAGGGTACATACCGCGGCAGCTCCAGTTGTTACAGATCTAGGAGAAATGTATCGCCTGGCTGACATAGGGGCAATTGTTTCTTTGTTTTCAAGGCTAGGTAAGAATTTCTTCTCTCCATATGTCTCAGCAAGCGCCCCTCATCTGCTAGGCTGTAAAGTAAAATGAGAGGATGGATCCGTCTTCCTTTAATTGATTTTAGTAGACTAATCTGGCTTCGAATTTAAAACAACCTGGCGCAGCAATTGAGAAATCTTTGTCCTATAAGCTGGAAGATGCTCGAAATGCTGTTCAAAGTAGGATTGTCAAAGCCCTCAGAGAATACAGAAATCTCTATGCTGTCCAGCATCGTTTGAGTGGAAGGATGATTTACCCTGAATCACTGAAATTCTTACCGTTATATGGATTAGCATTATGTAAATCTACACCGCTACGTGGTGGATATGGTGATGTGCAACTGGATGAACGCTATGCGGCAGGTTTTACCATGTTGGCTTTACCTGTTAAAAAGTTGCTGAAACTTCTCTATCCAAACCTGGTTCGTGTGGATGATCTTCTTGTAAAAGTAAGTATCTTGCAATTATAGTTTTCTTCTTTGATACCCGTCAGTTGTTTCTGAAGCAAATCTTGCCCATTCCCAGTCTTCTCCTCAAACCGATGAATCTGGCGTCAACAAGATGAGGGTACCTCTTGCCGTGAAGAGCTTAGATGCCAGAGGTCTTTATATCTTTGATGATGGCTTCCGATTTGTTATATGGTTTGGTGGATCTATTTCACCTGATATTGGTAGAAAGTTGCTCGGGGAAGACTTTAGTGGCGACTATTCAAAGGTGGCTTCTTTTTTACCCTTGCATAGTTTCTCTTCCATTAATATTTCAGTACTTTAGGATATAGGCTAAGTAGTTCTGATGTCAAAATGAGTTGTGCTTTCCATGTAGAGTAAACTGATTATTTGAATTTCGCTCTCAAGATTGCTTGCTTTTGTAAGCTGCTAAAGTTCCTAGTTACACTTTCAAATATTCCAAAGCAAACAAGTAAAAAACAAGAAAAACGAAAACACTTTCAGAATATGTCGCACAAGTCTGTTATTCAAAGAGCCAGATATTTATGTAATCTTAGAAGATGCTGCATATTTTCTTGGAATTATCACAAAATTCAATTATGCTGGACAGGATTTAATTTGGTTTGATTTCAAAACAAGGACTACACTAATCATGAAACACTTTAACCAGACCTTGACTTAATAGGGTGCTGATGGGTTCTAATCTATGAATAGTTAGTATCTTCATGGTTTATTAAACTGTCTACTTCCTGGTGTTACTTGATTTTGGCGTATCCAATAATTTGTTCTATTTTATTGGAGTCCAGGTTAGCCTTTCTCAACGAGACAATGATATGTCAATAAAACTATGGAAGATGCTTCACAAATTTAGGGAGAGCGACCCATCATATTTTCAGCTATGTCATCTTGTGAGACAAAATGAACAACCAAGAGAAGGTTTTTTCCTACTCATGAATCTAGTGGATGATCAGAATGCTGGGGGAAGTAGTTACGCCAATTGGATTATGCAGCTACACCGACAAGTGCAACAAAATGCATAAATGATAGGTATTGATAATTTTTATTTGGAAAATATCGTATTTTCTCCATATCAATTAAACCGTTTTTAAACCATTTTGTTGAAGGAGTGACGAGAAAGGAATAATGTCATTAACCCTTGTCTCAGTCCTCTGGAGCAACAAGTTTATGCATAGATGTCAATTGAATGGGTGGCAGTATTTCTTAAATTACGTTTTCATGTAGATTTTGATGTTGGATGAGATTTTCACTATTTGTGAGCCATTCCTTTTATTCAGATTTCTGACTTCATGATATTCAGGGAATAGCTTGGTAAGGCTCATAAAACAACATCCATGTGAATAATGACTTTGCATAGGTTGTATCTTTTTGGATTCATTTTAGCAAAGCCAATTCAGACTTTATCTTTCATGGATAAATAGAATGAGATCTTCATTATTGAACAACCTTCTTGCCTTTTACTCGGTTACTATAAGAATGTACGAATGATGGTATTCAATAGTGGTGACAAGAACAGTTAATAATTGTCTGGATTTTGAAATATTCAATATTCTTGAATTACTAAGCATGCGATTTGATCTATCTGGCCTTATATTTAGATTCTTAGACAGCATCTGACTATGTTGCATAACCATTATATGTGTTTCAAGTCGTAAACTGCAAATTTTGAAGAGTTTCTTGTTGCCGGAGGCACAAAAAATAGCCTTCGTCTCTATGTCATTATCAACATGATTTCAGTTTCTACTCTCCTGATGATCTTATATTACTGGCAGGCATTCAGTATTCTGTTTATGCTTGCATTTTTGGAGCAAGTATGCCTTCTTTTGTCATCCAGTTGAGAAAGCTTTACAGAATGTTGTATTTCAAGTGCAAGGGGACTCGATGAAATACTTTTGAGGTGGTGCCGGAACTCACCTATCACATGATTGTAGGTGACAGGTTAGAGAATCAATTTTATCACAGATCTTCTATTCGAAGATCATGACACATTCTTTTTTATTTTGAAGTTCTGATTCACCAGGAGATCTTCTATTCTAAATTATGACATTCTTTCTGGTTTCGATACCAGAGTGGTTTTAGATAGTAGTATTTCGTTCTTTCAATTGAATTAGACTGTCACAAAATATTAAAGAAATGCAATAATTTTTGCATGTTGTTGCTTGGCTGCAATTGAGGTGTGGTTACTGTCTATCTCTCAAGAAAGCTAAATTCGATTGTGTGACCAAGTTACGTAGAAGATGACACCTAGAAATTAACATGATTAATAAACTATAAGAGGAGAATCCCTTTTGTCACTTTTTAATATTATAAATGAGGATAAGATAACATAATGATTTGATGGTGGATAAAATGCAAACAAATTTGTGTTTGATTGGGAAGGGCAGAAAAGGGAGGGATCTCAAAAGCATCAAACATAGCGCAGATACACCAAAGAAATTCTGTCACCAAGAACATTAACACAGATGTCTTCCTACCTTTGAAGATTCCCACGCTCATATTTCTCAAGATACTTATCCTCACTTTTATCTTAATAGTACTATATTATAAGTTAAATCATCCAAGCTTAATACTCCACTATATATATTGTTTCAATATCAAGGATCAGCCTTCACGTTACTCCTCCATCTCCATAAAAACTAAAAATATTTAGTACTAATACACCTAAATTTGTGTCTCATAGCCATGTTTACTAATCTTGAAGGGCCCTATCTAATCCATGACCTGTTTTTAATCAACTATTCCTCTTCAACATAACTAACTTCAAAGAATGCAAAGAGTGGGTGAAAATGTTTATACAAAGAATGCTTGGGGTGTGAAATGTATGGTGTGACTACCTTACTTCAATTGCTTGAGTCAACGCAGACATCTGCCTTCAATACGGGAGCGTAACGGTTGACGTTACTGACGTTACATACATTTATCATGAAAGTGAGTTGGATGTGTGTAGAGCTTAAACTTAGACGGGTGCATCTAAACATGCCTCACGAAGTTAATGTGCACGCGTGGATAGCTACCTGTCAAGCTAGGTATACTTCTTTGCCACATTGTTTTATTTGACGTGTTCAATGCATAATTCGACTATTTTAATTTGGTTTATTTTTGTGGTCCAAAAACCAAGAAGGCCTCGGTGAGGCTGGCGGGCACCGGGCGGTCAGTGTGTGGTTTCATGAATATAATCCACCTAATCCAGCCCATTTCCTGTGCATATTAATAATTAAATGTAATAATTTAGTCTCTTAAATATAAGTTTAATGAAGACTCTTTTTTTTAATATGAGATTAATTAACTCACATACTAATTAATCTCATAACTTCATATAATCGTGACAAACTTTATCCTATTATTTCTCAATCACCAGAAATCGATTTAAAGGAAACAAATATACCAGGATCATCTACCTAGAACGTAGATCAATTCCATATTACTCCATCCATCTATCAAAATAGATTAAAATATATCACAGGAAATCGATTTAAAGAAACAAATATATCACGGTCATAATAGTAAATTTTTCATCATGATCCTTAGTTTCAACTTACAACAAAATCATCAACTAAAAGGAAATGAATGCCACACACAAAAAAAATTAAAAAATGTTTTCAGATACCTCAATTTCGCAATAGAGCATAAGCGAATCACACAACTTTTGATATTCTTTCGTGGGCCCACATGCAGTACAAAGAGATTAAAATCGAAGTTACAATCTCCATGCTTTAATACCAATAGATTCTCAGTATAAATGTACCAAAAAATTAATTCTAAAATCTAGAAAAAAAAAAGACATAATAATAAAAACTCGATAGCTTTTAGATTAGTAGACTTGCACATAAAATGTTTTTTCGTATAATTATATTATAGGAAAAAGTAATCAAGACTTAATTTATGACACCTAATTCCTACTATATCCTTATTTGGTTTCATGAATATAATCCACCTAATTCTGTTTTATCCTTACTGTGATCTCCGATGAAGAAAAATTAAGAGTTAGTATTAGTTGATTAGTTCTTCCCCTTAAATTATTCTAAAAACCACAGAAAATATAAAATAACCTACATAAATCCCATGAATACCACGTCATTTCATGCCGGTTAAAATAGAAAAATCAAAATAAAAGAGAAAAGAACAAAACAATATTTCTGTCGTGATCCCATGGATAGGTGAAACTGCCACATGATCTGATCTTGCCCGAGGCAAGTTAAGATCATGCTGGCAGCTTCAACTACAACTGGTCCACGTTTCATAGCTTCATCTGAGGAGTGAAGAAAAGAGAGAGAGATTTATATACAGAGAGAAAGAGATGTGGAGGACTTATGCATGAAGTTTCCATTTTGTATTAGGGGAAAGTTAGAAGGAGAATGGATGGATATATATAGATAGTGAGAAACAAAAGAGGGGGTTTTTTCACTAAAAATTAAATTTGTTAATATAGTGGTGGCGTGTTTTATTAGTAGTCAAAAGCAAAGGGTCGAATAATTTAGACAAAGTTGAATATTGTCACGCCCACGCCACCACAACATGCGCCCTAAATAAAGCCTGTCAATACTTAATTCCATTTCATATTTTTCTAGTTTTATTAGGGCCTAGTTTCATTTTTTTATATATTAAAATGTGGTTTATATTATGCATTTATGCATGCGCCTAAATAAACCTTATGTATCAATTATCATGCATGCATTTTGAAATAAAACAAAAAATCATGCATGTTTGACTTTTACTAATTTCAGTATGACCTCCATTTGGAAATAGTTTTGAAGTAATCCTAGAGATTTTATTTTATTTGCATTCGGTGTGTATTATGTGATACTACAAAACTAATAAATAATCTAAATTGTTTTTATTAAAATAGGGCATTAATTATCCTCCCTAACACCATCCTTAGCTCTCTCTCCCTCTTCCCATCCTGGGCCATATATAGTTACGTGGGGCATTCGAGTTTTACTTATGTTGAAATGTAATCAATTTGACAATAAAGAAAAAGAAAGAATCACAATACTATGTGCTATATGTATATTTTTATATTCAGGTCGGTGGGGTGGAACCCTAACAACTAGTGATTTATGAAAGTAAAAGTTAATCTTCGTCATAATTTAAAGTTTCATCCATCTCCTAAAAGTTTTTTCAATTCTTTTTGCCAATTTGTGTAGTGCCCTCAATTTGGATGGTCTGGCCTGAGTGACAAAACAATTAGTTTTAATTAACTAGTAAGATAGTACTCCCTCCGTTCCATAGTGATGGATGCGTTTTTTTTTCGGCACGGATATTAAGAAAAATTGTGTTAGGTGAGTTAATTAAAGGGAAAATAAAGTGAAAAATGAAAAAAAGGTAGAGAGGTGAAGAAAAGAAAAAGTAAGAGAGAGTAAAGTAGGCATGGAAAAATATATTGACTTTTATTAAAAATGAAATGACTCTATTACTATGGAACGAATAAAAATGATAAAATAACTAGTACTCCAAAAATAATAAAGGAAAATAGTCGGTAATAGTACAAAATTTGTAATTTTACTTTGCAAGTACCAACTCAATCATGTCCTTTCAATCTTTTCTGCAAATTTGATCTTTCAACAAGTGTACTTTTTCTTTAATCTTCTCACACTTGACTTTATAATTTTATAATAATAATTTTAACGATTTCTCACCTTAATAATTGCTGAACTAAATGAAACCCTGGTTTAGCTGATAGTCTTATACTCCACCTTCTTAACCTTGATTTTTGAATCTTTTTGCTAAGTACATTAGCAAGAGAGCTTTCTCCGGAGCCCATCTCAGAACCTATTTCCATTTTTTCTGCCATGTCAGCAGGCCCATCCCAGAGTCTATCTCTCTACAATAGAGAACTCATCCCAGAACCCATCCCAGAGCCTATCTTCTTCAATCATATCATGTTGGAGTGCATGATTTGCTCTCGCCAACGTCGGAATCCGAATCCGAATTGTGGGTGAAATTAAACATTTCTAGTGAGAAATAGTGAGAAAAATTGTGAAGTAAAGGATGTGGGTGTGTGAAATGAAGAGAATTGAGGTATTTATATAGGAGAAGAAAATTAAAAAATTAATTAAAAAAAGAAAAAAGAAAATCGGCTCCGCCATCGCCCCGAGCCTCCGCAATGGAGGCCTATCGCCGGCCGATGCGGAGCCGATAGGTGCATCGGCTTGGCCGATTTATCGGCGGAACGGCGAAGGCGAAGGGGAAGGGAGATCGGCTCCCTCCCCACTATGGTGACCGGTGATGGCTGATTGGGGGGCCAATCTATTAGCTCTGGGAATGGGCCCCCATTGTGAATGCCCTAAAAGATTTATTAGGCTCGTTTATTTATGAACAACAACAACATCCTACCTAAATATGCTTTCTCAAGACACTTTATACTACTTTCTAAAAACAATAATCTACATAGATCATTTTTTTTAACAAGACGAAAATTGAAACAAACTCATAGAGCTCAACCACCCCACCCCACACATCTAAGACTAAAATGCACAAATGATGCAAGCTGGTAACAAGATCTGTACCATGGATACCTTCACCAGTTTCCTAATAAGTGTTTATCCCGCAGCCCAATGAAGACAACAACTTCTTTTCAAACATGGAATGCCATTTGTCAGATTCTTGCTATTTCCCACATCCAATGTTGTCCAAAAAGCAATTCTTTAAAGACATCACTATGAATATAGTAACATACTCAACTCCAATCTATAAAGCCAAATATAAATCATATACAAACAGACATGCAACATCCAACTATTTCTATTTAACCAATACTTGCTGTCATGACATTGACCCTTTCTCTCTCTCATCCTTTTTTTGTATATTTTTAATTTGATTCCTTTGGTTAGGTCCAGGCATAATGGATCCAATTGGTGTATGCAGAGTCATTTGTATCAAGAAAGTGGAAAACCCTTCATATTCTCATAAAAAGTTCCCACACATAATGGCCTGAAGAAGACTTTCACCAACAATTATGGGGTTTGTCCTAATTATCATGTCCATAACTATGATTAGAAAAAGCATTATAACTGTGATTATTCTAAACTAATCATCCCATTTCGTGCCTAATGGTTGTGGGAGGCTTGGGAAGGAAGTATATAAGTGATGTGTAATAATTGAAACTATGATGGTTTAATTATTTTACTTGCTGGGGTGTCACAGTTGGTATGTTAACCAATCTTATTATGACAACTTAGACTATCTTCGACATTTATACAAAACTCAAACTCATTTTGGTGTAAATGTCATATTCAATTCTGATTTTAGTCCAACCATTTACACTAACTCAAATTTAAAAGAATATTATCTATATTAGACCTTCTTTACTCACAAAATTTCAAAAAGTGATTTAGGTTTGTTCTAGTGTAAACCTAATATTTTACTCAACGACCGAAAATAGGATTGCTTTTGAAGTAGCATTGAAGCTACTTGTCTACTCCATTTTAGGCTTTACTGTAACATTGAAGATGGTCTTATCTTAGTGATCAGTATTGTGGGCTCGCATTCGTTGGATTGGTAAAGAACTTGCCTTGCAACGCCTTACTAATCTATCTCACATTTGGTGTGTTTCTTGTTCTTTGTATAAGGGATGAAAATTTTTGTAAATCTTGAACTATGTTGTTTACATGCTCGCAAATGGTTCATGTGTCTTTCTTCAGCTTTTGACCTTCTAGGACGAAAATGCCCCCCAACTCCTAAAGAGTATTAAGACTTCATGTAATAGCTTGATTATTGAATTTATTATTTATATTTCTGTCAAAGTACCTAATATGGCACTGTACTAAATAAAAATATCTTTTTGTTCTATTTTCGGAGAGTTAACACAAGCTGCCCAAATACTTGCCAGCTCATTTATTTAACTTTAGATAGATAGAAAAAATAGAATTAAATTTTGACGATATTGGAGATATTGATGGAGTTTAAGTTTTAATATTATCTCTAGATCAAGTTTTAAGATTGATTAGAGTTTGTCATTATATATGTTAGACATAAGGATTTGTTAAATTTATTATTCTATCTGGATTGGATTGTAATATAATCAATTATGACTTATGAGTTCTACTAAAATTTGCTTACCGTCAATGATACTTATTTATGGGTGTTTTTATGGGCAAAATTTGGACTCATTTACAATTACAAGTTATGGGCTTTGAAGAAAGTATAGTCAAAATATTGATTTGGGCTTGGGCTTTAAATTTAAGTTCAAGTTGACTCGATATCACATAAATTGGATCAAATCAATGCATACTTGGTGATTGAATTATAAACATTTTCTCTAATTGGGTATTCAAACACTGTAATATGAATCAGAAAGTGGTTATCAAAATTTATACTCTTCAATTCAATCGGGTCTTTATTTTAACTTTGTATTATGACTATGTTATTATTCATATTACAATGTTTACTAAACTATGACACGTGTATCAAATTGGTCACTAAATTTTAATTTGCTTATCCTAAATTCGTAATCCACATATAAGTATAGACTGCATTTCTCTAACCGGGTCTCCAAACTAATTAAAGTTTATTTCATTCCACATATAAGTCTATAACTATATTCACTATTCACCTCAATTATAGTTTAATTGACACATTTATATAAGTATCTAACCAAACCAATTATGGTTTAAAGATTCCTCTAACAAACACTTAATTCTCAAGGACTTATTATACATAAACTCAAGCTATAATATGTCTCAAAGCTCAAAGATCTACTCGCAGAAGAAGAACGTCAAAATTGAAAACTAGTGTTTGCATTTCTTAATTAAAATAAATAAGTACGGAGTATAAATTTTCACTACAAGGCGGGTCAGGATATGGACTTAAATTCATAGTATTTCATAGTTACATTTATAATTCTGGATTTAAACTTGTTACATACGATGCGATCTAATACATGGAGCCTTGTGAAGAGGGTCACATTCGACATTTTCAGCGAAATTCCAATAAAAGGATTTAATAGATTAAATGTTTCATTTGTGATTAAAATAATTTGTCAATCACTTTCCTTCACTATAAATGTTTAATTGTAAAATTATGAATGTGCCTTCTAGATATCACACATTTCATTTATTTTGAAGCACGTGCAACTAGGGCCAAGATGTTCACTATTGAAACTACCTTTTTCAGGATTGCCTATTTAATTTGAGATATATTTTTATTAGAAATCTTATGGAGTATGATAATTGTTCTTTAGGAAAACACAAATAGTGGAAAAGTAGCATAGAACGAAAATAACATCGAAAGTTTGGATATTACCAAACCATAAAACCTTGACAAAAAAAAAGAGTTAGTAGTCATTAGGAATAACATGTAACAAGCTTGTAACAATCCGTTGTCGTCCAGCGGTTAGGATATCTGGCTTTCACCCAGGAGACCCGGGTTCGATTCCCGGCAACGGAAATTTTGTTCCCTCGATGTTTTTAGATTATTTTCTTAGTATTTTTTATTTTTATTTACACATGCACAAATATATTCCCGCATATTTATTTAACTAGTTTTAATACGTGAGACATAATTTTATTTAAATTCAAGAAAATACTTCCATATACATAAATAGGGTCTTATTCTAATGCTTATAGCACTCTAATCCAAAATCAATACTAAATCTCCACCCTTGGATTTTAAAATGAGTGGATGAGATTAAAGCTCACAAATCTCAATAAATAGTAGACAAAATATCAACAAAAGGGTAATATCGTCATTATGTTATCATATGATAATTTTCGTGGGTGTTTTTTTATATCAACATTGTGTATTACAAATATCAACAATATGATATAAGAATATCAACATTAGTACAAGAAAATATCAACACATATTTATTGAGCTTTTTACATGGTTTTATTGAGATTTTTTGATATATTTGTTGATAAAAATCTGGGTATCAACATTTACGAAAACTAAAATAAAAAATATCAAATTTCATCATCCGAACGTCGTCGGAACATATGCAATTGAGATCTCGTTGGAATCCTTATTAAATTATCTTTAATTTGATATATTTTTTGCGAAAAAAATAATTTAAATTGAGAGAGTTACGTAAATTTAAAGATTTGAGATGATTTTGAGGAGAGAGAAAGTAGTTAGTTATAATTACTACATATAGGATTGACATTACTACCCTTTTAATTTAATTAATAATTATTTAAATTTAAAATATATTACACTTGACATTATATTAACCATAAGATCTTCTAATCTAATGGTTGAAAATTGGTCTCAATTTGGGATTGGTAATTAGTTAGCAATTGATTACCTCCCTACATAAATATATTCCCACATAATTCATTTTAGTTTTATTGTTTATATAATAAAAATGAGTTAAAGTAAGATTTATAATAACAAGTGTACGCTATGATTGCTTTAAATATTAGCTAGCCATTTGGATAAACACATAAATACATATATTACTACGGAGTACTAACTTTTTAAGGAATAGCTAGGCATTATATTTCCACTTATAGACTAACATTTTTTAATCATGTTATACTACTAACCTTTTAAAGGAATAGCTAGGTATTATCTCTTCTAGACTAATTTTTTGAACTAAATTAGCAATTTTGGTCTGTAAAATTGACATTGTCATTGATTAGTTGATGATTCAAAATGGTCACCAACATAATGGTGACCCAAAGAATGTTGGTATGGGGAAGGAGTTAATCGTGATCAACATGGTAATGACAAATAAAAATGTTTAGAATGTAATATAAACCTATATTTTGAATATTAAAAATAATAAAAAAATTTAATGATATATTTCATATCCTGAAATACATATTTGAGAAACATATAAGCACAATTGAAATGCATACAAGATTACAAGAATGATATAAGAAAATTTAAAATTTTATTTTATTTAATTAAATTGTAATAGGCATATTCAATACTTAGTATTTTAGTAAAACACATCCTCGCATTGCACACGTCCTCTTTCCCCCTCTCTCGTGCTAAATCACATTTGCCAAAAAGAAAAGAACAAAATGAAAAAATATTCAATGGACCTTCCACATTAAAGTGGCATTATGAGGTGGTGTACTCAACCATTAAATTTTTGACAAATGGAACCATAATATGTAATGAATATTGCAAAATAATTCAAGCAAACCTGAAGACAAATAGGGCTTACAATTTTCTTCCTTAAGAAAATATTCAGTGGACCTTCCACACCAAAGTGGCATTATGAGGTGGTGTACCCCAACCATTAAATTTTTGACAAATGGAATAAATGATTAGACATGCCAACTAATGAAGGTATTTTTAGAAGATATTTATTAAACCACTTTTATAGAATATTGCATAATCTTGATGCTTAAAATATGAAAATTTTCAATATTTTTTCTTCCTATATATAAATATATTGACACACTTATATAGTTATAATTTAATTTTTATTTTCATATAAATAACCTATTTAATGCATTAAAATCTTAAAAAAAAATTATTAAACCACTTTTATGGAATATTGTATGATCGTAAAATATAAAAATTGCTAGTAATATTTTTTCCTCCTATATATAAATATAGTTACATACTTAAATAGGTATAATTTAATTTTTATTTTCATATTAAGTTACTAAGTACATGTAACTCTTTAAATGCACTAAAAATAGAAAAAATTAAATTATAATCATACTTTTTGTTTGTGTGTATTTTTAGTTACATATATCCTTTTATATATAAATATATAAGAAAAAGAAAATTATAACCATAAAATTTAAATATTACTAACAAAGTGTTGTACTATGTGATTATATTTATTTTTTATTGTTGCCAAATGATGAATACATATAAAATATTAATATATTATATATATAAGTATGCAGTGTATATCCATAGGGAAAAAAATATTGATAATTTCAATATTAAAAATTACTATGTATTATTATATAAAAGTGATTTAATGCATATTTTTTATAAAGTAATTTTATGAATATCTTCTAAAATTAACTCTATTAGTTGGCATGTCTAGTTGGGTGTGAGGTATTTATTTTTTATTTGTCAAAGATTAATTAATTGGGCACACCGGACTCTTTCCAACCAAGACGACTCTTTTTCCAATTCAAAATCTTTTTTAGGAGTATATGATTCTTATTTTCAAATATGTGATCTTTTATCCAACTCATATTGTTACTTTGGTATGAAATATCCATCGAATATTTTCTCGAAACGGAGGGATCTTCATTTATTTGTTTAAATAAAAGTAGTACTTTTCAAAGTGACGCATTCTCAACAAATCTTAGGCCACAATCATAATTTGAGAGCAATAGAACAATCGCTGGCCGCCAAAATATTATCACCGACAATGTCTTAGTTTTAAAAAAAATCAAATCAAATGCCAATTTTAGAAAATATCAAACCGACCAAGTTCCTAGGTTTATTTTTTGTCGTTGTCCTCCACCCACTTTTATTTATTATCAATGAAAATAGCTAAGATATATATACCTGAAATTAAATAATATTCACTAGTTTCGTTGATTTTATTTCATGGAATCACGAGCAAGGAAAAAAATCTAGAGCTCTATCAACTCTTCATCAAGATGAAATGGAACAACGTCGGCTTTATTTAATTTATTTTTTAATTTGAATATTTTTTTATTATTGTGGTATGCAGTTCCCAGATAAAAGATACTCCTATACACCAAGCAAGATAAGAGAGTACTAAAACACATTATAAGGTTCATTTATTCGTGCTTTTTTATTTTATTTAATTTTCTAAAAGGTCATTGAAATCATTCGCAAAAATAGTTCAATGTAATTTCTATACTTCAGTTTGATCATTCAGTTAAATAGGTGAATCTTTGAGTTTGAATCCCTCGTATCACGACCTCACGCTTTTTATGTCGTTTGAAACATCACCAGATATATCGATATCGTTACTTTATACATAGATGTGACAATTGAAAAAAGTTGTACAAATAAAATAAATATTCTTTCTTCAAATGTTACCAAATTTCATGATTTACATAATTATTATCTTTATAGTTTTTGTATATATTTATATATTATACGTATAGGAATTCCTTGATAATTAAAAATATGGATGTTAATTTTATTGTTAGCATTTAATCTGATTAGCCTTATGAGCTAAACCAAAACCTGAATTATGGGGATCATCGTTCAAATCTTTTAATCTGATTATCTCATAATTCAAGTAAATATATGTTGGTTTCGTGATTTACAAGAGATAAAACCGAACGTAATACAACCCAAAAGAAGGAATACAGAAGAAGAAGTGAAAGGATATTACAAAACAAATTCGAAACTGTAAACCGTAAAAGAATTAACCGAGTCGAGGAGGCCTCTTTCCGCAAGACGAGATACGCCCCGGTAGTGCTTTTCGGATTGACGTTTCGTCCCCAAAGATAAAACGGCTACATCTCTAGTGAAGCAGCACCGCTATCAACAGAGCTCCGACGAACTAGATGGAGGAGAGGGCAGAGCTTTCGACAGAAAAACAATGCAGAGAGAGAGAAGAGAGTGTATGATGCGGATTCTAGGTTCTGGTGTATAGAATGCTAGAATGACTAGCCTATTTATAGGCTCAATCCATTGTAGGGGTCAACGCAGCCTTGATGGCTGTCATCAATGCTAGACCGTAACGGCCGTCGGTTACGAGGTGTTACAAGCCGTTACAAGCTCAGAGCTAGAGAGGTTGAATCTAGACGCTTCTAGATTCGATCATGACGTGGACTATCACGTGTCAGCCATGTTGGCTTCTCGCGTCATAGCACCAAGCCCACGACCAGGCCCAAAGAACAGCCCAAAGACCAATTGCCAAGATCCTAGTCCAAGTAGGCCCAAAGAACAGCCCAAAGAACAGCCCAAAGAACAATTGCCAAGATCCAAGGACAAGGACAAGGACACGGGCCGTGCCCGGGCACGAGCACAGGCGCGCGGCTCGCGGCGAGGCGGGCGGCGCGCGTGTGCGCGCGCGTGTGGGCTCTTACAACCTATTTTAGTCCACTATAATTATTACATGTAATAATCCTTCTTGTTAAATACTAGTTTAATAAGGTTGTAACTTTCAATGTGTGATAATTAACTCTCTTAATTATTACCCTAGCTTCTCTCATAGCTCATTTAAGTTTGTAATTTTGCACAACTTTAATCCATTATTTCTCACTCACCGGGAATCGGATTTGAGAAAATGAATATATCACGATCATCTACTCCGACGTAGATCGACACTATATCATTTAATTTCACAAAATTAAATGTTTCGTTAAAATTATAATTGGTCAAAGTTCATTGACCGGCATAGATTTCAACCGTATATATTTTTCATAAATAAATCAAACTTCAAGTACATATTTTCCCATTCACTCAAAAATGTAAGCTTCCCTGGCCTCTTGGTGTATAAAGGGAAATAATTATGTTTTTAAATAATGAAAACAACCCCAAGCACCTAAGTCTAGATTTTATTAATACTACTCATTCCATTTAAAAAAATTAGTGTCATTTGTGATGACACAAGTTTTAATAAAAAATTGGTAAAATAAAGAGAGAAGTGAAATAAAGTAGGAGAGGAAATAGAAAAAGTTAGAGAAGGAAAATAACAAAAATATTGACAAAATAACAAAAAAACTTTCTATTTTTGAAATGAGACTATTTTTTATAAATATTCCAAAAATAGCAATATGAGACTATTTTTCGTGGAGGTAGAGCATGAAACAAGCGTTACCAAAAAAAGAACAAACATTAGTACCACTGGCGGACACAAATAATGATGGGGGAGGGCTTAAGCCCTTCCCCAATTTTATTTTTTTTTACTTTTTTAGTTATAAAATCTTATAATTTTATTAATAATCTGTGTGAATTAATGTGTAAAAGCTCCTACCAAATTAGAAAAGTATAAGAAAATTATTATACCATATAAAATTTGAATATATAGCCCCTACCCTAACAAATTTCTGCGTCCGCCACTGATTAGTACTATTGTATTAATAGAACATGCAACAGAGATAACAACATCAACAACCGTAATAGTTATAACAATAAATCTGAAGAATCAAATTAACCACAAAATCTGTTTTCAAATCGCTCAATTCCCTCGATGATTATAACTAACCAAAATCTCACTAGAGAATTTCATCCAAATTATTTAAACCTAATGAGCCTCATCACTACAATTAAACACATTCCTATGCATCTCATCCATCTTCATCCCTCTTTTCCTCCTCATCAAATCCCTGATTAAACAAATCCTCCCAAAATCCCTCGTCCAGCTCCCTATCATAACTCGCGAGCTTCTCGAAATCCGAACCCTCGCCATTGCTCGCCAGTTTCGCCTTCCCCAAACGCTGCATTTGCAGGGCAAGCGCCTGGAGCTCGGACATCTCAAATTCGACCTTAACATCTTTATTCAGCCCTTTGTCACTTCGACTCGTCCCCATCCCTGCATTATCCTCAATAAGCCTCGACCGCTTGTTGGAGACGTCCTGGTCCAGATCCTTCCTCTTGTCCCTCTGCTGCACCAACTGATTCATAAAATCAGGATTCTGCATAGCCTTGGACAAGAATCTCATCATCTGCTGCTGCTTCTTCTCTGTTCCTTGCAATCTCTGCTCCATCTGCTGAATGTACAACCTGTTGCTCTGCTGCTGCTGCCTCAGCTTCACCACCTCCATCGTCAGCACGTGCTTGTCTCGCCTCAGCCGGTCAGCCTCGCCGTCTTGCTCGACCGGCGCCTCTGCCTTTTTCCTCCTAATGTTCTTCAAGAGATGCCTTTGGCCCCTCAAAAACTCATCATTTGCGAACTCCCATTTCTCGGAATCGATCTTCTTGAACCCCTGCACAAACATTGTATCAAATTCCACTCCTTTGAATGGAATTTCACTAATCAATTTGGATAAAATTAAATAACAATAATCAAGTATATATGCAAATGAATTACTCCTAATATAATTACCTTTGCCTCTTTTCCATATGAATTACTCCTAATATAATGGACTTACATATGTGTTGAGCTGTCTGACGAAGCTAGAGAAGTTGTTGTGCTTGAAGTAGGCAGGCAAGAGCAGAGATGCGAATGCGTTAGGATCCCAAACAACAAAGCTGTGGCCGCCTCTGCTCCAAGAAACGATGTTTGCGGTGGAGGAGTCGTCAACCATGTCGAAGGTCTTGGTCAGAAACGGCGGCGGCCCGGCTTCATGCAGCCCCTCCATCGGCTGTGGAGGCGCTGGATCAGATGACTCTAACTCCTCCTTCACTCGGAATCTTGAGTTCATCAATACTAGCAAGATTTTGCCAAAATTACAAAAAAAAATTAAGAAATTAATTTTACTAGTTTGAGTAGTACTACTATATATGTTGTTGTTCAATATTTGCAGAGAAGATTAGTACATTACTTGTATATATAATTTCCGACAGTATTTGAGAAATGAGGGAGGAGCTTTCTTCTTTGGGAAGTAGTTTGGATTGATAGGATGGTTGGGTTGGGGTTGGACAAATGCCAGTTATAGCAGACGAATATTGGGTTGTGTTTAAAAATAGAAATGAAGTATTAGGTGATTTATTTATTTGAAGAAGCTTTATATTTTATTCTTAGAAACTTCTCGAGTTCTGAAAGATTCAGGTTTGCAGCAATTAAATTATTGTAGAGAAGGAGTATTTATTTATTGTTTGGTTGTTTTGTCGTTGCATTCTTGTTTGGGCCCTTGGCATTGGTCGGTATATCAATGGAATTTTTTGGGAGAAGAGGGCATATTGCTTCCCGCGTGTCGATTAAGCATTTCCCGTTGTATAAATGTCGCATATCAAACTGAATAAGAGCATTCTCGTCCGTGTTCTTACCGTCCGTGTTCTTAAATAAAAGCATGGAGGTAGGCCCGAACCCACTTTTACTACTTGTCCTTAGCTAAGAGCACAACACCCACATCCATGCTCTTTCGCGTGGACAAACTCAAGGGTCCCACCATTCGATTATTCAATTTAAATACTTCAATTACTAAAAACATTTCTACAATATAAAAATACATTAAAATATAAAAATTACATAATTAAAAGCCTAAAAACTTAAAATTACATAATTAAAATCCTAAAAACTTAAAATACATAATTAAAATTTGATGTGAAAAGTGGATGATGAATGTGTGTATTTATAGATGATTTTGGGATAAAAAAAAATCAAAAAAATTCAAAAAAAACGTCCATAAACGGCTCTATTTTTGGGAATCCAAAAATATATATTTTTTAAAATTTTTGGTATTTTTTCGAATTTTTTTTTTGGAAAAAAAAAGTCAATTTTGCCAACGACTAAGCCGTTGGCCAATCACATGGTGCCACGTAGGGCTGCTTAGCGGTACAGATGGACGGCGTAAATTAGTGGACGAGCTTGTCCTTGCCAGCGACACGGACGGACGGCGTTCCACTAACCGCCGCTGATGCTCTAAACTTCATAGTAGTACTACTACTTTTTATTCTTTTCGGATGTCTATAAATCAAATAGTAGTAACTAATGATTTAAGCTGATGATTAAAAAAATTAAATAAAATGAGAAGCTAAACATCGTTTTTTGATAATTCTGAAAAGAACAATTTTTATATTAAAACTGAATACTTATAGAATTATGGAGAGAGTACAATTTTATAGAGTAAATTGGAGTATGTGTAACATTCATGTTTGATAAGTTAGTAATACCAAGATAGGGAATTATATAGGGACATTTTTAATTGTTTGATATCATAGTTAAGCTTAACTCAAAGTCCAATATAAGACCAGGGCCCTATCTAATCTTACCAAAATTATAACATTAACCTTGTTTATGTATCTCACCAATTTGTCAAGTTAAGCCATGTTATTTAATATACAATACAAATTTAGATAATTTCTTTTCTATCAAACAACAACGAAAAAAAATTATATCTTTGCATATCTTGACATGAAGCCCGTATTTCTTATCTTGTTTTACATATCTTTTCATATCCTATCTTTTTTATCAAACGAGTCGTGGTATTACTGGAACATGACTATAGGATAAATGTGATGATAATCGTGATATGATTGACATAAAATATTTCTTTAATGAAGTAGTAGTAGTATGATATTAATGGGACATTTATCTGAATTGGAATGGAGAATATTTGGATTATGGGAAAGGTGAGTTGGTCAAATTTACTTTTATTTATTACTAATAATAATTGGTAAAAAAGTTTGAACTGGCGGACAGTCACAATTACTTTTGTGAGTAATAATTAATTAGAAAATGGTTAAAGGATTTTAATTTTCAAATAAATTTTATTAATATGTAATTAGATTTCTTTAAATTATAGTTCAAATATAATAATTAAATTAAGTTTAGTTAAAAATATGTATACTAATTAATTAAAAAGAAAATGGACGCCGCTGAGTCTCGATTGAAGATTAGGGATCCAGTAGAATCGAACCATTTCGCCGTTAACATATGATGTAGTACTTGCTATTTTATTTATGGTATATAGGAGTACTATTTTACTACTCCATTTTGGATGGCATTGGATGGATTATTTAGAGATGAAAAAATTTGAGGGCAAGTATAGTGGCACATAAAGACGGAGGTGACAATGACTCCAAAAAATTGGCCTTAATTAAAATACTGAATTCTGATTGGCTGTTGTGGTCCATTTTAAATTGGCTGTACGCCACTAGAATAATGTATTGATTTTACGGCTCAAAAACAGTTTCCGCCTCTTCTAAGGGATTGTTTGATACTACCACTAATATTTACCAAATTCATATTTGACAAAATTTACAATTTTATTCATTTCTTCCACTAAGTAAATATCGAGAATGTACTTTATATGTAGATTTATGGTGTTCAAAACTATATATTTTAACAGCAAAACCTCATATGATAGTAAAAATATTAGAGTATGATTAAAAATGTCTCATGAGACTCCGAGAAAAAATCAAGGAAACATGTCATCATCAGTTGCACATCAAAGAATCGTGCATTATTACAACAAGATTTTTTTTTTCAATTTTTTGTTATTTTCTATTTATAATTAGTTTGAATTTTTGTTATTTTCAACTGAGTGGGAATAATTTAATCTCATTCGGTGGAATCATGCACTTTGTAAGTTTATTTTTGACAGAATAACTTAAGACTCCTTAGGTACTATGTTGAATGATACTATAATGGAATATTTATTTCTTTCATTTTGGTTCGACTCAGATGAGTGAGAGTGAGTGACCACATTTCACTAACTGATCTGGCTGAATTGCCTTTACTACACACTGAGTTCGTCAAATCCGAACACTTTATTTAATTTGCCTATTCTTATCTCTTTTTCCAATGTAAAACTTGTCAAACTTGATAAAAGTACTTTTGATGAAAATATAGATAAAAATGAGAGAATACTAAAACAAATCCACAATTCCAAAAAGAAACCGGGATATCTACCAACTCTGCGCCAGCTAACCAAATTTTATAAATAAAAATAGTTCTAAATTTTAAAGTTTACATAAACACAGTTTCCACAATTTTAGAAAACAAAAAGTGGTTTAACCACCAATAATATCTTCTTATATCCCTTTCTACCCTTATACTAATATGCGCGTACTATTAGAATTTCGATCTAAGCTCTTAGATTAATTGATCCAAAAATTTATATTAGCCAAAAAATGAAATCTAAATCCAACCAAAAAATTCGAAATAAGTTCTACTCTACTAATTTTCAATTTGAATTGAATTTCGAGCATTTTGCTCATTCCTTAAAGAATATCTAATGATCAATCACCATTATTATTGCCCTTTCCCAATTTAAAAAGTGATACCAGACGACAAATAAAATAAATCGTACGTTGTCTAGTTGCCCATAGCCCATAAATGGAAAATGCCAAAATAGTACAAATTCGTTATAATGTTGTATGTGCATCAAATTTTACGATTTAGACCGTTTATACACGCCCCCTATGATTTGCCAAAGCTCTTGTAGATACTTTTAAAAAAAAATAAAAATTTTATACTACTATATTTCAAAGTTCCAACTAATTAGAAAAATTAATGATTTTTCTTGTCATTTTTAGTGGTTTTCCAAGTTTATCTCATTAACAGAGCCAAAAAAAACATCAAATTTGATGTACTACTGTACTAGTTTCGATCAGGGATCGATTTAATTGAATTATGGAGTATGTAAAAGTGTACTAATTTGATTATTTTGTGATTTGTTAGAATTGGTTGTATTTTATATTAGGATTATCATATACTCCCCCAATCTTATTTAAGTCGGGAGAATTCTTCTTTTGTTCTAGGCTGTTAATTGCATTCCATTTTAATGAAGAAGAATAGAATTGTTCTCAGTTAGAGAGTGACGCATAATGCTTATGCGTCACTCCCTAACTGGGAACAATTCTATTCTTCTTGCTTATGCGTCACTGTAAATGAAACGCATAACTAATATGCACTTTAAGGGGTGATGCATAATTATTATGCGTGTTTAGGTGACGCATAACGATTATGCGTCTTTATTGAGTGACGCAAAACCATTATGCGTTGCCTAATGACGCATAACCATTATGTGTCTTTGTGTGAATTTTAAACGGGCAGAAGCCAGCAGCAAACTCACTTCCAGTTCGCAAGAAGGCAGCGGCGAATTCAGGCGTTCCTGCGGCGAAATACTCTCCTTTTCCGGTGGATTTCAACCATTTTGCAAAGCAGGGCGGATACACACAGACACAGAAACAAAGCAGGGCGGTTTGTTAATGACATCTCTGATCCACCAAGCGACGCTACCTTTGGGTGATGGGCTGCATGATCATACGTCCAAAGGGCACGTATACATGCCCCGATCTTGTTAGGGGGACTTATTATACCAGACACCACAGGGTGCAAGGTCCCCTTTATGTGGTTAAATGCCTTTGACGATCCGAACCAAGTGGCTAATATCAGTTGGGGAAGTGCTGCTTTGGCGTTTTTGTATCATTATTTATGCGAGGTTTCTGTAGGCAGGTAGAAAAGGGATTTGGGTGGACCTATGGTTCTTTTGCAGCTATGGGCGTGGGAAAGAATGCCCACATTGAGGCCATCCTTTATGATATCGCCTACGCACACGCCGTATACCCCGTGTGGAGCCAAGTAATGTATTTTTTACATTAACTCACTTATCTATTTTCCTTTGGTAATGTTTGACATTAATTTTATGTATAGGTGGCACGGAGTTACTGAAATAGGAAATGCTCCCCGATATTCAGTTGCTTACTATCGTGATCAATTATCATTGATTCGTCTCGACCAGGTGACATTTATTTTTGTTGTCTTAGTTAATGAATTTACTATACTATGAAAGTAATATGGTTTTTATATTATATGTTTGTAGTTTCTGTGAACACCGTATGTAGATTGCATCTTGCCTGATTACTGCATTGATTCGACTGCATCCTTTTTGTGTGACACGTACTTGGTGTGCTGGTCATTTGTCGGGGCACACGAGGCTGGACGAGTTTGCCGACAATTTAACCACTACCAGCGTATTCCTGAGTGCCATGATAGGATGCTACAGAATGTCGGACATTTGTATAAAAGTCACCGTCGTGGGATGAAGGGCGCTGATTGGGCAAAGAAACATAAATTCTTCATTGATGAGTGGGATATGAGACACGAGAGGTTCCAATCAACTTTTGACCATGCAACGGCGAGCATGGGCGGTCGCATTAATCCGGGCTATATGGCGTGGTACAATAAGATCACAGTGTCATACCTAACTCAACCTGGGACACAGTCAACTACTGGGATGAACGAGTCAACCTCTTCTATGAAAGTGTTGGTATGTTTTTGTATATAAAAATGTATTCAGTTTTAAGTTTGTATAGATTGGTTGTAATGATTTTGTATTATCTAGGCTGAGATGGCTCAGGGGGTATGACATTTGACCTCTAAACATGACACCGATCCTCGGTTACGGCAGATTCAAGAAATGGTTGTTGAGGCCCTTCGTGCGACGAACCATACTGATGTGATGGAGTATCCCACGTCGCAACGGCGAGATGTGGTCTTGCCGATACGCCCACCGACTTCTATTCGTCGTGGAGTGCCGGGTGTTCGGGTAGGTGGACACCGGTATACACGACAGTATAGGTTGTCGCAGCCGCAACAGCCACAACCTGAGTATGCGGAACCAGAGCCACTGAGTCCAGAGTACGATGCCCCTAGTTGGTCTGTCTACCCAGGGTCACAGTCACAGATGGGTGGTTCAAGCCACGACTACTCGCAATGGGTAACACGATTATCATGTGATTCATTCTTTGACGCTGGTACTGTTTGGGATGCAGCTAGAGCACGACGTGATTCTTATTTCCAGAATTACCAATTTGTGGCTCCTGTGGGAGAAGAAGAGGGCCAGGAAGAAGAGGACGACGAAGAAGAAGGCGGGGAAGAAGAGGGCGGGGAAGGGGATGGAGTAGTAATATCTCGACCACCCATCGAGGGATCGTCACAACCAACTGTGAAGAGTTCATCAAGTAAGATTGGGAAGGTTATGCACAATGTATTCAGAGGATTTTCAACAAGGAAGAACAAAGGGAAAGCTCCAACAAAATTCACCCCTTCGGGGAAATAGGTGTTTGATAGGGGTTGGCTTCATTTGTATCTTTCAGTGTGAACTTATATGTTTTAATGATTTTTGGTGAACTTATGTTTATAAATATGTTGGTATTGTTTATATTGAAACAGGTTTTGGTCACATAATTAAGATAAATTTTTGCAATTTTTTTTTAAAAATTGACAATACAAAGTATCGATTGTCAAATACTCATTCCACCTGGTTAAAAAAAATGACAACAATATTCATCTGACATAATAACTGTCAACAAAAGTCAATATAAATCATAATAAGTGTCAACAATATTTACCATAAAATGTTGATAAATAAACATAGTAATTGTCCAATAAGATCCATCACAATTTCTGCAACAAAAAACAAACATCAACAATATTCAGCCTCGAAGCCATGCCCTCTCTTGTCAGCTGTTCCTGCAAATCAAAAAAATTGTCAATAAAAAACCTAACAGCTCTCAAATGCACAACTCAATCAATGCCAAAAAGCTAGGAAATATATACCACGAAATTACTGAACAGCACCGTCTGTGCAATTTCTTCGGTCATGCCCCTCTTTCCCGCGATTTCTGCAACGGCGGGGAGCTCTCGGTTCATCTTCCTCGCGGACATCCATTTGATTACGTATCCTCCTTCTTCTAATTCAACCACGCCTTCTAGGAATCAACTGCTGAGGGGTGATGCGCAATTTCCACGAAGGTTCAACCCAATAATCTTCGTGTCTTGGTGCATCAAATGAATTTTCACCGTAGTACTGTGATCTCCATGTACTTAGGTAGTCGGACTTATCTATGAGGTCAATCATGACGTGACCTCTGTCTCTAGCAACTGCACAACCATGTGAACAAGGAATTCTCCACGTCTGCCCCTTTGAGTCATTCTTAGCAAGCATGTCCCTCGCCCATGAGGTTAACTCACCTTCAGTGTGTTCAATTTTTGTCTTATTCTGCACCCACCATTTCACCATCCTCCAAAATGTCAAATCAACCAAAGCTCTAATTGGCAACTCTCTAACACCCCGCAACACGTTGTTGTAGCACTCCGACATGTTTGTTGTGGCCACCCCCATTGAAGTCCACCATCATAGCATAGTGACCAACATTCTTTTGTAATCCTATCAAGCATTCGCATCGCACCACGGCAGACATCAGATAATGTTCGACTTCTTCTGTCAAATTTACGTACCTGAGTACCGACCCCCAACTTCCAGATCATGGCCTTAACACTGGGGCCCTCGTGCTTCTTCAACACATTTGACCTCACATGGACCAAACAAAATTTGTGGTGTATCTGTTGGGCCCTTGTCATGATTTCAGACTCCATTACTTTGAAGATTCCTTTATGCCTATCTGATATCATGCACACCTCTCTCTCGTATTTCACCACATGAGTTCTTACATGATCCAAAAATCACGACCAACTGTCATTGGTTTCTTCATCCACCACAACATATGCAATAGGCAAGCATGTCTTGTTAGCATCAAAACCATAAGCAACAAGCAGCTTACCTTTAAATCTTCCTCGGAGGTGAGTCCCGTCTATTGTTAACACCGGTGCAGCCTTCTAGAAAGCATGTATTGTAGGCCCAAATGCCCAGAAAAC
The DNA here is from genome assembly GCF_029641045.1 of Salvia hispanica. Lineage (NCBI taxonomy): Eukaryota > Viridiplantae > Streptophyta > Magnoliopsida > Lamiales > Lamiaceae > Salvia > Salvia hispanica. Next base: position 17,827,827 of record NC_142697.1, read on the forward strand.
ATAGTTGAACACATTTGTACGTCTCTGACTCAACAGCTCGTTGTGCTTCCACTCAACAATTGTGCCCGGATTCTGTGACTGGAGTTCAAACATGTAGCTTGGCAACTGCCTAAATGATTCCTCCCATCCACCATATACAAACTCTATAGCCTTTCTCTTTGCATACCATGCCTTTTTATAACTGATTGACACACCAAATCTGTATTGAACATCAGCTATTATTGAGAAGACCTTGAAATCGGCACATTGTCGCACATGATGTCGAATACACAGAGCAATCATTGCCGATGAGAAGTTAGCATGATCTCTGTTAGCACGATGGCCTACACAAGTATGTCGACCCACCCACTTTCTAACTTCCCACATATCGTCATGCGCCATTTGTGTAACTGAAACCTCCCACTTACATTCCCTCGCTTTTTCAGCGTCGGTGGTGCTGATGATGCCTATACCTGTTGTTATCGTTCCTGCTGGAAATTTGCATACGGCATGCCACCTTCTTAATTTGCTCTCGACGACCTTAAACTGTTTTTCCTGCCACAAACTCCACATAGTTATAGCAGTCTTCACATGAAGCTTCGAATCAAATTTTGTTCCCAACACAATCCGATGCGGCTCTTTCTCATCCCAATACAAATTGTTGTGTTCATTATCAACAACATCATCAGATACTCCAGAAGGACGACTTGGTAATTCGCGAAAGAATTTCAACCCTCGAGTGTTGTATTCCGGAAGTGGTTGTTCACCTTGTACAACAGGTTTACATGGTATTAGCTCATCATCAGAAGAACTATCACCATCACAGAGATCGGGTTTTGGCTCAGTCTCAGATAGTGTTGTTGGCTCATTAAGAACATCTGCTACATCTACCTCATCATTCAATCCAACACCAACATCAACAGCATCTACAACATCTCTCGGCTCATTCATACTATGATCAAAGTTCATATGTTCACCCCTCGCAGATGATCCAATACCACAATCAGAGCTCAAAAGTTCAACCCTCGCAGATGATCCAATACCACAATCAGCAACTGGTGGGATTTCTGAACTTCTCACTGGTGAATACTCAACAAATAAATCAATACACCCACTTGAATTTTGAGCATTGTTGAACATAAACATTACACTTTCATCATTGCAAATCACAGAACATGTATAACTCATACCGAAAGCAAAGACTATACATTGTCTCCACAATAATTCAATAGTGTGTTGGTTCATAACTATTCTCATCGCATCACATATCATTGCTACCAATTCAGAATAAGAAACACACGAATTTAATACGATGGAGCTCCTCGCACGAGGTGGATCATAACCAATACCCATATGTGGTAGCTGAACTACTCTACCACCCCAATACAAACTCACAATACTTGCATGATTTCTGCATCAAAAACATTTTCCAAAAACAACAATTAGGGACATTTTTTCTATAAGCCCTAATTTAATAAATTGGGTAAAACTAACAAATGAAAGCAAAATAAACATGAATAATGATGAATGTAGCTAAATTGAAGAACAATTACCGGAACTTATGGAGAAAATGTTGGAAATCGACCGAAATTGTCGGACATCACCGGAAATCGCAAACACCCGTGAGGAATTGGAAGTGCAATCTGTTCTGGTCTGAGCGCTGCTTCTGCCCGATTTAAACCAGTTGAAAGATGCATAATGGTTATGCGTCACCCCTTAAAGACGCATAACTGTTATGCGTCACTCCTTAAAGACGCATATTAGTTATGCGTTTCATTTACAGTGATGCATAATGCTTATGCGTCACTCCCTAACTGGGAACAATTCTATTCTTCTTCATTAAGATGGAATGCAATTAACAGCCTAGAACAAAAGAAGAATTCTATTATTTTAGTTCAGTCATACTCCCTCCATCCCATAGTAGATGTCACACTTGAGGATTGGTATGAGATTTTAGGAGGTTTTGTTTTGTGTATTAAGTGGAAAAAAAAATATTTATATTAATGTGAGAGAGAACTTTTTTCCAAAAAAAAATGAAATATTACATCTTTTATGAGACAAACTAAAAAGGAAAGTGTGATATCTACTATGAGATGAAGGGAGTATTTCTTTTTCTACTATCTTATCTTATAACAGTTGAGTTGTTACATTGACATTACTATATCTTTACTTTTGTATATTTTTTAAGTATTTTGTTGTATTATAATTTATATAAAAATTATTGTCTTGTTGACATGAAAAATAGAATTATTTATAACAGTTGAGTTGTTACATTGACATTACTATATCTTTACTTTTGTATATTTTTTAAGTATTGTGTTGTATTATAATTTATATAAAAATTATTGTCTTGTTGACATGAAAAATAGAATTAATATGCTTTTGTATGTAATGTTGGTTTTGATTAGTATGTGAGAATGAATTTTATTTTCATCGAACTTTATGGTATTGAAATTGAGGCATCTCCTATATTCGGTCAATGGCTGTCTAGTTAGGAGTGTTACATGAGTCGTTTCCTTTTTAATTAAAATCCAACACATTTAATTCATCTCACATTTTTCACTCATACTTTATTATGTTATTACATACTTTCTTTTTTCACTATTGTTCTTGATATATCTTTTGTCATTATTGTATCATTATGAGTAAGAAATATATGACATTTCATACTTCATTAACACTCCACTTAATTCATTAAATATTTATTTTTCAATCTTTGTATAAAAAAACAATAAACCTATGCAACCAAATTTTGTACAACCAAAAATTGATTTATTTGAGAAAAAATGTAATTTATTTATACAATTAATTAAAAAGTTAGACATATTTATAGTATAGGGAACATGCATAATATTGTGGTATTTATGTATAATTTTTTAAATTTTTTTGAATCATAAAATATAATTAATGCATATTTTAATTCAAATTTGAAAAATAATAGAGAAATAATTCAAATATAAAAATAAGAAATTGAAAATGAGATCAAAAACTAATAAAGTGTTTTTAATTTATTAACTATTTATATTTATTATTTTAATATTTAATTAACACATCAAAGTTACTAATATAATCTTGTTTTGGTTGTACAAAATTTGGTTGTTTATCATTAATCAAAAAAATATCCCGTGCTTTGTTCACACACTCTAGAAAATCATCAAAACTATCCAACATTCCCACCTTTCAATCTTCTTAACCTGCTAGGTTGATTAGATGGTGCTGAAATTGGACATAATCTCACTTTGACTTGCACAAATATCTAGAAGTGTGAAAAAAAGTGTGAAAAAAATTAGAATAATGTAGATCCCACTTATATATACCTCAACATGAGTGTAATGATCTAATGGATTGTTAGTCCCACTTGCTTAAAATAGAACTAATAAAAAATTGTAAAAGGTAAATGTAACTTTAAATTGTAGACATCATAAAATAGCAATTGAGATATTATTTTGTGAATGGAGTGAGTATTGAAAAATAGACAAACTTGTAAATGATACAGATTTTAATGTACAATTGGTAAAATAAGAAAGAGATGAGAAAAAGTAAGAGATAAAGGAAAAATGCAGTGGAATGAATGTTAGTAAATTGTGGGGTCTATATTGTAATTGATGTGTAAGATTATAATTTGTCCAAAATTTACTATATTTAAACTTGGTGTAATTTTAGAGGAGGACCTAAAATAATAAAACTAGTCTATATTTTTTTTTACGACGGATGGAATATTATTTACTATTTAGTATAGTTAGGCTTAGTCCATAACTATTAGTCACATACTCATTTTTTTTATTTTAGCTTCATAAAATTTAGTCTTATTTTATTGTTTACAAATCATTTTTTTAATGAGGTGATTTCACTATTCACTATTAAGATGTTAATTATTTTTTTTTTAAATTTTACTAATTTTACATAAAACTCGTATCGGTTACTACGAGGATTATAATTGATAGTGGGCAGATGAAGCAATATTTAATTGATGATATTAGAATTCGTGGGAAAATATGAATTTATATCTTTTCAGCAAATAATTATAGGATATTATGACCTCAGCTCACTAAATAAGAAAGCAAGTTCGAATAGAACATAGAAATTCTATGTACTTACGGGATGCCATAACATTTTCCTCAGTTAAAATACATCGATTATGTGATGGGCCAGGCCAGTGATAAATGTATTGCGCTAGGCCATTTGGATTAATTTTTCTGTGTCACAATAGGTCTATTCAGGTTTAGTCTTACCATTTACAAACAGATTATCATTATATCAGTTTTTGGATCATAACTATATTTTGAATAGTCATTTATTAATTTTTTAATGTCAACTCAATAATATTAGAATCATGTGCTAGGAAAATCTAACCATTATGTAGGGGGGAAAATAATACTTGTATAGAAATAAAACATCACATGCTCACATGTCAAAATGTTAAATACTAGGTGTAATTCATACAAAATTGATTGATTCTATTTTTAGAAATGAAAACGACTCACTCTTGCTCTATAATTTTTTTAATCACAACGCTATAAATAATTAAATACACCATATCCTAGGATTCTGGAAAATACCTCGCCCTGTTTCCATCTGTCCTAAAATTGTTTTGTTCGAGAATCCTAGTAGTCATATTCTAGAATAGTCATTTTTGTTTTCGAATTTGCAATTTTAGTAGAAGCAATCGACATGGATCAACTAGAGATTAATCCAAGAACACCGTTGGGGTGAAGTAATTTTTTAGAGTTTGTTGTTCTCCAAGAGGGAGAACGAATTGGAGCAAAAATTAGAGAAGCAGAGAGAATGAGAAAAATGAGTATTAGAATTTGGATTATAAATTAGAGAAGCAGAGAGAATAAGAAGCTTACCTTAATTTTTATCTCATCACAACAGATCTTCCCTTAACTATATTACTCTATCTTATAAATTAAAGTCAAGTATATATATGCCCTGTTACAAAGATTAAATTTTCAGTAGTGACTAACCAGTTGATAAAGATGAAGGCCAGAAATATTGAAAAGAAAAATTGAACCTCTACTTTGCTGTTGGGAGCTAGACTGTTTTTTTAGCCCAACTAAATTTTGTAAATAAAATCAAAGTTTCCACATAGTAGTCAAATCGAAACAGTTGAGCAACCGATTTATTTTTACTTAATTATTGGGTAAATCAAAGCTCCAAATGATAATCTTGTAACACGAGCTATTTTCACACATTGTTATACTGCTTGTCCGATTCATGAGACTTCATTTGTTGGGTACAACTATGAAGCATGTAATTGCATGCTCCAACAGCCTCTCCCACTGTCAGAAATATCCATTCTTCTCCTATTGTTTCTAAGAATTTTGACTTGTTTAGCTTCTTCATCACCTCTGCTCCAGGATTCACCATCATCAACTACTCGTATCATATCCACACAAGATTCAATATTAGATAATAGTACCAACTCTTTTCAATTTCATTATAGACTATAGGAGGAAATTAAAATGGAAGAAAAAAGATAAAAAGACCCTGACCTTTAGCCCTCTTCGATCAACGATCTTCTTGATCTCATCGAGCATGCTGATCCCACTCGTATCAATGTTCCCAACGGCTGCAGAGAAGATAACCATTTCAAGCATTTCACAATTAAAACACTAATAACTATTGACATTTTTGCGCACTATATATGACAAATTTTGAATAAGTATACAAAATTGTTAGACCTTTAAATAAGTCATACTAGTATCTTAGATAGTAAAATGCTCACCACTCATGTCAAGTACAACATACTGCAAGCTTGTTTCTTTAAGTGATTTCAATCTTTCTTCCTCGTCATCAATCCATCTTAAAATTCTGGAATAAACAATAAAAAAAAAGAAGAAATTTAACAACAAAAATTATTTAAATTGTGATGATAAATAAAAGAAAACAATAGTTACCTTTCTCTCAAATAGTTGGAATTAGCAAAGTAGATTGGAGAATCAATCTCAAGAATGATAACTCCAGGAACACTTCTTGCATTTTGATAGTGATCAATATTCCTAAAAACCTTTGAATCTGGAATATTACCCAAAAGAAATGTTTTGGGCCTTGCAACAAACAATAGTATTCTCATAATAGAGAGTCCAATCTGCATATATATATATATATATATATATATATATATATGAGTGATGCGTTAAATTTGTGGCAGATTGATATACATAAAGTTATTTTAGACATATAAATATACCGCTAGGACAAGGGCGATTTCGATGCTGGAGAAGACAACGCCAACATAGGCAGTGATGCAGACGAAGAAGTCAAATTTGTCGACGTGCCATAGATGGATTGCTGCCTGGTAGTCAATGAGGCCGAGCATGGCAGCGATGATGATGGAGGATAGGACGACGATAGGCGTGTAGTGGAACAATGGAGTTAGGAATAGTAATGTGATCATTACAGCCAAGGCCATCACTATATTTGAGACTGCAGTTTTGCAGCCGGCGTTGAAGTTGACCGCGGATCTTGAAAATGGGCCTGCGGTGAGGTAACAAGAAGTGCAAGAGCCGGCGATGTTCATCATCCCGAAAGCAATCATCTCTTTGTTGCCATCGATATGGTAGTTCTTGAACATGGCAAAGCTTCTCCCTACTGCTATTCCTTCCTGTCCATTTAACAATTTTTACTATGGCTTAGAAAAGTAAATCAAACAACATTTTGACATGATTGAAGTACTAATTTTTCCCCCGAGGTGATTAATTTAGAGTAAATTTGTACATGTATATATTCAACAAAAAGTGCATAAGTTAAACGGCAATATGAATGCATGCACTACTTTTCGCAAACTGCCACATGATATAATAATAGAACCGTATCAAACAAATCTCACCTTATATGGATGATTCGAAATAATTTGGTATTACATACCAAATTTAATAAAGTAGAGAAATCAGCCAAAACAACACATGTGATGTCCATATTCGTGCTCAATATAATCATGTAAACGTTTAATAATCAATAATGAAATTAGTCCCCACAAAATAATTAATGAAATAGTAATAACATACTGCTAAATTAAAGTAAAAAATTCTTACAGCGAGAGCTATGATGCCTGTGACTATGCCTGTTTTAATTGCTACCGGCAGGTATTTCGAATCCAAGTTCAAATCCGTCACTGAAGACGGATTAATCCCCCTTTTTAGCTCTCCGATCTGAAAAATAATCATGCAAAGTAAAAAATAATAGTAGTGTATAATCCACGTCAGATAGTACTGTAAAGCTAATTCGATCAATAATTAAAGTCATCAATTATTCGGGATTTGCATGCTAATGGAAATTACTTGTCAACAAAAACAAAAGAGCATTATTTTTGGACAATGTTGGAAAACAACATGCAACCTTAATAATGCTATTCTATGCACACTAAATGTATATAGAAATATCAAGAAGGGGTGAAATAATGTTTCAGATTTTTATGTGGTGACAAAAATAAAAGACGGAGATATTAATGAAATAGTGCAAAATAAATAAAATAAAAATAAAGGCTCACCACTTGGACACCATGTTTTTCTACATGGGTAAAGTACACAAAAATAGTTGCCATTATCACCGATGTTAATGGAGCCATTGCTGATATCCAAAATAACTTTGCCTTCTTTTTGCTCTACACACCAATAATTTAGTATTAATTCTTTCTTTGCTATAGTAAAAAAAAGTTATCACCAACCAGAGAATTGTGATCTCTTATACTACAATTGAATAACGCTATACATTAAGTTAGACATTTGCTAGCTAAAATGTAATCGACAATAGTTCAAAAATAATTAAATAGTTTGACTTACAAAGTATCTAGCAAGCAATAGGTAGAAAAGGAAAACTAATCCCAGCACAGCACTTTCCCATCTCCACTGCCAAATGATAAATAGCAAAAGTAAATAAATGTTAAATGACAATATTTTTTGATTCATCAACGTCGATTAACAACTGATTAATGTTTTGTACTAACCAAACTTAAATAATCATCACGAAACATCCGTGCCAGACAATGTCACTCACCGGATATTTGATCACAAAAATACTACTAATGTCAAAATATCTTTAAATTACTACAAAAATATCTTTTGGATTAGAAAAAGTAGTTCAATTTTTTCGTTTTTCAAGGGCAAAAGTATGTGACATGATATAGAGCAGACCTACTCGAGATCGAAAGAGATTCTTGAAAATGATATGAGGGATTAAAAAGAGTAAATCAATACTCGTTTGTTTGTCATCTACGAATTGTACAAAATATCCACATAATTGAAGCAGGAAAACGTACACTCGAGGGCCATATTTTTTCTGAATTGATTTAGATGAAGCAGCTAAGAATTGATGGCTGATAATACCCAAATTTTTGAATGTATAATGATTCAAACCTAAAGTTGGCCGCCACCTAATAATTAATTGTATTACATTTCAATTTGAATGAAAAAAGTAATGAGCCTAGCTGGTGGTTGGCGAGGTTTTTTCACAACGATTCACACAACACAATATACTAATAGTAATGATTTTATAAGTATAAGTGTTACGGACTCAATTTCCACGTATATCGATTGTGAGAGCAACTGGTATGAGGTATATAAGCTAAATGAGCTCTCTCTCCTAATATGCCAGTTTTTTGGTTGAGTTTTCATGTTTGGTCTGTTACAAAATATCAATAAGTAAGTAATCTTAAAATAGTAGTACTCCTATTAATTAGGAAAAAAGTTTGGTTAGTTACCTTATGAGTTTGAGTGAAAACAGAACGCATGACAGATAAAATATCAGTGGCGTGGGTGAAATGTTCAAGCCCGAGTAGGCCTTTGAGCTGTTGAAGGCACACCACCGTCGCGGCTCCGCTCATGAATCCTACTATCGTTGCATGGGATAGGAAATCCACTATAAACCCTAGCCTGCACATCTTCCTCTCTTTTAATCTTTTATTTTAATTAAGCTAAATGCATGTAGGAGTATAGAGTCTTCCTTTTTAAAATGAGCATGACATGTGCAATTAGGCAAATTGACAAATAATTGTTCCATCTTTAGCATAATTTTACAAAAACTATTGTCTTATTCATGTGATACTATTACCTTACAATTTATTTACACAAAAGGAAATAATAACCTTATTTTTATATATAGATAATCCTTTTAGAAATTAAATCAAGAATAAATTCCCTTATTTAATTACCTGAAAATGCCTAAGGCAGCTTCAAATAGGCCAGCAACAAATGTGGCAGTGAAAGCAAGATGAAGATAGAGCTTAGGCTCTTCACTAGCATTCACCACCGTTCCTAACATCGAACCCATCAGCAATGATCCAACAGCCACGGTTCCGACTGCCAAATCCCTCGAGCTCCCCATCACAGCATAAATCAAAGGCGGGACGAAGCTCGAATCTTTAAAAAAAAATCATTTTTTAAAAATGTACTAAGTCATTATATATAAAAAAATGATGTAAATTAATTAAGTTTGTAACTATATAAGTATGAGACAATATTAATTAATTTACTTACATAGGCCAAGGATAGGGGGTAAGTTGGCGAGCTTGGCGTAACTTATCCCCTGCGGTATGGCTAGGCTAGCTATGGTGATCCCGGCTATGAGGTCGGACTTGAACGAGTCCAACGTGTAACGCGGGCCCCACTCGAGGATCGGGAAGAAGTACTGCAGGCCGAGGACGACCTTCCTCCGCGCTGGCTGGTTCTTGAACTGCCGGAGGGGGTCGTCCGGGAAGAGAGTCTCCTTTAAAGTGTTCCTCAGCGAAGTCACGAACGGCTGCGGCGGAGGGAGGGCCACGCGGTGGCTGGCCGCCGAGCCGTACTCGCCATCATCGGCGTTGCCCATTTTTTAGAATGTTTTTTGTAATAAGAAGGGTTTTGTAGTATATGATGATTTTATTTCTTGATAAGCATATATTGTGAGTAGGTTTATTTGAGCATGTAATTGGGATTTTGTGGTAAGAGCTAAGACTGAATGGGGATTTATAGTGCATGTTTGGGTGCGTTTGTGGGGCCAAAAATAAACACAATCACACATGTAGATTGTTGGTATTAATTTGGAAGTTTAGCCTTTTTCTTTGTGCCTAGCCGCTTCATTGATTGGGAGATGGTTTAATTAGTAGAGGTCGATCAAATTGATTATCTTATTATTAAATTTTACATCACACAGTGCGCTCCGAAGCGCCAAAAAACATCACAGTTAATACATTTAATTAACATAATCAGCTTAATTAGAATTTTAATGATCCTAATCAATATTATAAATCATGCAATTAGTTTTGGTCCATCTATCAAAACAAAATCCACTTCTATATTTTAGAAAATAAAATTCATCATACATTACATTACTATTAATGTAGGTCCAATATTGACTATTACTCCCTCCGTCCCATATAATTTTACACAATTTGACTTGGCACGGGTTTTAGGAAATGTAATAGAAAGTGAGTTGAAAAAGTTGGTGGGATGTGGGTCCTACTTTTAAAGTATTGGTTTTATAATAAAATGTGAATGAGAATGAGTTATAACGAGATTTCAATTGCATATATTTCGATGATGATTAGATGATGAAATTTTATAAATTTTATTTCAGTTTTCGTAAGGAGATTTTATATCAATAAATGTATCGAAAAATTTCAATGTAATGCATGTACAATATCAATAAAATTGTGTTGATATTTTCAGATACTTGCATTGATATTCTCTTGTTATTGTGTTAATATTTATGACTTCTACTTTAACGATTTTGCATTAGTATCAGTGTCTTCTCTAGCCTCTATTTATAAGAGACAAAGTAAGGTCATGCTTGGTAATGTCCTGCTCATCCTTTACTATATGTTGCCTGACTCGACCTCATCTTGGCGTCGTCCCGCTCATCTTTTTCCTAACGCTATATGGGCCCCTATAATCTATTCTACTCGGCTTCACCCTTCACTCTACTCTTCCTCCGCTCATCTTTTGCCCAACGCTATATGAACCCTTGTAATATATAGGTTAAAAACTTTATATAATTCAGACATTGTTAAATTGAGGGCAGCCTAAAATAGTAAAACCGGTCTATTTATTAGGAATGTGGGGAGTACTATTTTAAATTTTTCGAACACAATTCTGGAATAATTATTTTAATGAGGAACTTCAATAGCGTGACATCTTCTATTTTTATATAGTTTGGTGTTGATACGAGAATTCAAGTATAAAAATATTTTTATAATTGATAGAAATTGATAGTATCTAATGAATTATTCAAATTCAAGTTATGCATATCAAACGTGCATGCATGCGTCCAGCCTCAACAATGAGATGTTATGATAGACCATTTCACATCATCATTCATACCAACATATACTATATACTACCAAGACCGGGTGCACCAAAGGTCATTTCTTCTAAGGAATTGCTCAAAAACAAAATTATATTAGGAGTATATGTTAAATGTGGTTCAGTGGAATGAATATTATGTCAATTAATAGATCTGATACTTTTTAGTATAATTAAACTCAACTCAACAAAAAGTGTAAGGTGATTTTAACTATTGGAGAAATCCCACTTAACCTAAGCTCAACACGTGCTGGTATTTCCGTTAATACTATTTTTAGCATTCTAATTAATCATTTTAAGTAAATTTATGTGGCTGGAAGTTTCCTGATGAAGTGGCCAATGATCTAACTAAATAAGCATGTGTAACTGCATTAATTCCACTTGATCAAATTATTTGATCAAAAAATTGATCGGTAACTACCCATGCCAAACCAATATGATACTTCTAAATCAGAGTAAGCCAAACAAATACAAAAAAACAAATATTCAAGTTTTAAGGAATACGATTTAAAATTAATTTTTAATAGTGAATTGGGCAAAACATAGACGGTGCGGATCCTTGTTTTTATTTCTAATTTATATTTGAACTTTATTAATTAAAATCATATTTAATTAAATTAAATTTTGAAATTTAATTATGAAATAAAGTTTAAAATTGGTTCTGTAAATTAGCCCAAAAAATTTTTGGTCATATACATTAATTGTGTTAGCTTTTGGTCCTAAACAATATGTTTTGGTCTGTGTTTAATGGTTTTTTTAAAAATTAACGATCAACCGCATTTTGATCTAATTAACGAGTTTAAATATGAATCTAAACATATTGTCTAGGACTAAAATCTAATAAAAGGTTTTTGTGCACACATATATATGAGACTAATTTTGGACTTTAAGACCTGATTGATTGTTAATGTTTGACGAAACCGTTAAATATGGATCAAAATATTTTGTTTATGACCAAAAGCTAACACTATAAACGTGTAGGACAATTTTTTTTTAAACAAATGTACTAGACCAATTATAAACTTTAATTTCTTCTTGTTAAAAAAAATTTTTACAAGACCAATTATGAATTTCAGTCTTATAGATTTATTATAAAGTCTTATATATAGTCTCTCGCGCGTGCTGATTACGAACTTTAGTTTTTATTCAATACGAGGGTGGTACGAATGGGTTTGGATCCCCTGCTGTGCAATCAGCCACAACAGGGGATGCTGTTAGAAACATCACATTATTTTATTAAAATAAATATTAATATTATAATATTATAATTTATAAATATTTTATTGTTGTTTATCTAACAGCATCCCCTGCTGTGGCTGATTGCACAGCAGGGGGATCCAAATCCAGTACGAATCCTGAGCTAGTAAAGGGGAAAGACTTATATTTCTAATGCGATTTTTAAATTTTTTAAGTGCCTTTAGAAAATCACTACTACTCCCTCCGTCTCAGCTAAAATGACACATTTCTTGGCCGACACGGGATTTTAGGAGTTATTGGTTAACGTGTTTAATTGGAGAGAGAAAATGTGGGTGTAAGTATTAAAATAGAGAGAGAAAGAAAAATGAATATTGTAATAGGAGTGAAAAAAAATGGGTTGGGTGTATTAATTGGAGAGAGAGAGTTTTTAAAAAGGGAAATATATAATCTTAGTTGGGACAAGCTAAAAAAGAAAACGTGTCATTTAAGCGGGACGGAGGAAGTAGTAAGCAGTAAAGTCTTCGACAATTCTCTCAAACACTATCACCAGAGAATATGTTTTACAGTACCTTTTATGTATACATTTCCTTCAAACAAGCTTGTAATTCAGAGTAAAATATCAAAGTTAATTGAATTTTCACTTGATTTCTTATGTTACAAAAGCGTTTTCTCATATAACAAAGATCAAAAATCACATTTGATTTGTATGGAGTTATTTATGAATAACTTTTCAATATTCAACTACTATCATAGTCAGATCACATTGAAAATTTCACTATTTTTTTTGCATTGTGGACTACTAACTTTTAACATCACCTTTAATGTTTTGTGCAAACCTCATCTTTCATTAGGGATGAGTCACTATGGTATATAGTACTGAAACTGCGTTATCATATACGGATCGGAAACGCTAGTATAATTAAATGATACACTATCGCCTTACCAGGTGTATCAAAATTTCAACTGCTTCATTAGGGGTGGGTGGACAAAATTTGGTTTTCAATTCAATTCGGTTTAGGCAAAAACCGAACTAAAAACCGGATGCTTACTCCTACTTCATCGAAATCAAATTGGCCGCTGAAATTCTACCCTTACTAGAAGCAGCATGGACGACCTCGTCCTCGTGGTATCCATTGCAGGGAAGGTAATTAACACCCATTGAAGTAATGTTTGTAGCTGTTTAGGGCTTCGTTGATTTGAATTGGTTTTATTTGGGTAATCGACCTAAGATTTTAATTGGGAAAGTCATGCCTGCCTGCCTTAACAGAGATTGTATCAAAAAGAAAAATAACTCATTTGTATCATAACAACCCAAATAGTAGACACCACTCGATGTCACATAAGAAAACTACCTTAGCAACCATCACCCACCAAGCCGAAGTGACTGATTAGGTAGAATTTCTTATACTATTATTCATAATTACATTCTTACTAAAAGACAATGGTATTACACACAAATATTCATATCCTAACTTGTATTGTGTTCAAGCTAAAAAATAGCCTCGTTTTGTTTTTTTCTTGTCCATCAACTAAAATTAGTCCATTTTTATTTTTAGAAACTTTATCATCACACGTTAGAATGAATGTGAGTCTATATACTATTATCATTTCAATTATATTGTCTTTCTCTTTTATAATTTTAAATTTTAAATTAAAATTCGTGTCATTCTCAAATTTTCTATTTTTAGTATATGAATAAAGTATAAAAAATTCGAGATTACCTTTTTTTTAAATTCTAAAATCAATTCATTTTATTGCAAAGGACATAAAATTTCAACTGTTTTACTGTAGGGATCTTATCTTTTTCTTGTAGTCAGAAAACGATTTCAGACATCAATTTGTGGTTGAAATAAAAGTTTATGCTGATGGTGGTTAGATTTTTCTCCAATCAAAGGTGAAGCGAAATTGAGCCATCCTGTCATACACAATCACATGCATTAATAACCAAAACTATAATTATATATTCAAATCAAAACAGATAAGTACTCCAAAGTCAAAGAATAAACGTACTCCTGCATAAGCCTATTTGCCTATATACAAGACATATATATATACATCGTGCAGACCTTGTTTTGACTATGATACAAAGACCTGATTGTCTCCTCAAAAGTTTACTTGACATCCTATTCATACTTTACCGAAAAGTATTTAGGGGCTACTTAGTATGATGAGTATTTCTATCTTTATTCTATTCTTTTGCTTGATATTTTTTATTTTAAAAATTATTGTTCTATTAAAAATCACCATTTCTTTTCTATAGAAATAGTAATTCCAATTCCATGTTGTTAGGAATGGCCATTCCACTCCTTTCATTTTATTTTTTTTCTTATTTTAGATTTAAGCAAAATTATACTCTTCTCGTCTCACAAAATAGACATACATGTAAATGATACATATTTTAATATGCAATTGGTAAAGTAAGACATATAAAAAAAGTAAGAAAGACAGTGGAAAAAGTAGTGAAATGAGTGTTAGTAGATTGTGTGGTTCACATATTATAAATAATATGTAGGATTATTATTTGTTGAAAACTTTTCATATTTAGACTTGGTCTAATTTTGGGTGAAGGCCCAAAATGGTAAATTAGTCTATTTTTTAGGACGGAGGAAGTATTATACTACTCCTTTCGTCCCAATGAATATGAAACATTTGGTTTCCGGCACTGATTTTATGCACTGTTGTTTAGTAAGTTAATAAAGAAAGAGTAAAGTAAATAAGAGGAAAATGTAAAGATGATGTTATTCAATTTTAGGAAATGTTTCATTTTTTAATGGGACAACTAAAAAGGAAAACGTTTCATTTTCAATGGGATAGATGAAGTATATTATATTATATTTAAATCAAAATCATCTCAATTTTATACTCCCTCCGTCCCGCTTTAGGAGTCCCGGTTGAGTCGGGCACATATTTTAAGAAAGTGTTTAAGTGTGTAATAAATAAATATTATAGTAAATATTGAGACTCACTTTTAATTCTGACATATAATCTTGTAAACTGAACCGTCCGTAATCTGTATAGTGTATTGACCTAACACAGACCTTAATTAGTTGTAGTGACACCATAATTAGACGCCCCATTTAAGCAAAAAGTTTGAAAAAGATTGGACAGCAAGAATCCTCTTTGTTGGTGGCTACAGAAACGGTATCTTCATCTAGCCCTCATACGTCATATATGCCTCCAATAATTCAAGAATATTCGAGCCTCATAACGTCTTGCTATTGACTTCTCAAACTGCATTTCCAAATTGATCTTGATGATACTTCACTATCCCAACTCAATTTTGATATCCCAAAAAATACATAATCATTATGATTTTTCTCCACTTGTATTGGTCGATGAAAATAGGGATCATAATAGTCTTTTTTTTAAAAAAAGTTGTGGATGCTATGTATTGGATTGCTGCAGCGACTTACATTTAATTATACTTCGATATCATAATGACTTTTATTTTCAGACTATAAAAAAATACAAATATAATTTGGCACTAATTTGTGTGAGAAAGAGAGATAATGTGAGATGTTGAAATTAGTAGTGATTAGGAATTTTAGTGAATAATACATACTCATACCCAACAAATAGTTTTATTTTGTTATTTTAATCTGTTCCAAAAAAATTAGTCGAATTTCTATTTTCAAAAACCTTTTCACCATCATTACTTCACTAATAAGATGAGTCTCATTATTCATTGATAATATTTCAACTACTTAATTTTTCCGAGTGATCAGTGGTTTTTTCCTCTCAATTGTATCAGCTTTCCGCAGTATGTAAATTTTAGCAACCCGAAAACTTTGACATGGGCCATAAAATGAAATTGGAGCTAATCAGCTAACTAGCTATATAGACTATTTTTGGATTTTTTTTTAAGCAACTTGAATTATAATCACATAATTATATGGTTTTGTGGCGCATGGGAGATAGGGACTATGGTGTGGTGTGGGAAACATAAATTTTAAATTTGATTAAACCACATAGTATGGGGATAACCTTTTGAGCATAAGTAACACCGAATAATTAAAAGCATGAGGCTGAGCAAATATAAAAGAAGTGGTTCTAATTCGATGGATGTAAGAGGAAAATGAGACATGGTCCCTCCCACTAATCAAGGGAAGGGAGTACACATTCTAGAACTAATGTAGCACATAAACCTGAACTAAATGTCTGAATCTGAAATATATATATATATATATATATATATATATATATATATATATATATATATATCAAACTTTTATCCCCATTATCATTCCATTTAGTAGTATATTCTTGGCCCCAAATTCTTGGCCCCCTTTTAGTTCCATGTGTTCTACCGACTACCATCAAATAGTAGTATATACCATTAGATTCATAAGTCATAACGAATGAATTGTGGGCGACAGAGGGAATGATGAAAACCACTAGAAATTGACACACACACATATATATAATATTTTTGTAATATTATTCAATTAAACTTTCGTTTTCCCACTAAACTCTAAGTCAGGGTTTTTGCTAAAGGAGAGCTTTCAAATACAAAATAGAAAAAGAAATAGCCGAAATCGACCGTAAATAAGATAAATATATCAGTGTCATGACTTGATGAAATATAGATATAGATGCATGGAATTATTATTAATGGAGTATAATAGTAGGATCATTTTGCCCTAGCAATTTTGTTAATACTCCTCAATTGACCCAAGTATTTGGTATGGTTGACTATAATGCAATATACTTTATCACCGGCAACTGTTTATGCAACCACATACTTCCACAAGGGGAAGACACGTTTCGAAATATTTCTAAATAAACACTGTTCACTTTAATGATTATAATCATATTCAGTCAAATTTTATCCAATTTAGGTTTCTGTATCGAAAAGTTTTAGCAAATGACCAAATTACCTGAGAAGTTATGCAATCAAGAATATCATCTGAATTGAGTTTTACCATGATCAATTGAGATGACATGTAGTTTAACTCAATAAGCAATTGCAAGTTTTTGCATCTTCACTTATCTTAATTAAGTCATTATTTAATTTACATATAGATGGGGGCAGACAAAAGTGAGTGGATTTTTGTACTATACTTTCAAAAGGAAATTAATTTAAGAGCACATGTCAATTTTTCTGCTCCACAATTAAATGAGAAAATCGTCCAAATGAGATGATGGTACTGGTGATTCATGTTCTCTTTTATGGAAATGATGTCTCCATTATTTATTCATATTTATAGCTATGGCATAACACATCCAACAAGTCAATGTTTTTCTTTTACTCTTTCGAAATTCCGTATTTGCATAGTTATTATACTTCTTATATGGCCATCAGTCTTTAGTATGAAAATAATGTTCAATATGGCCATCAACGTCTTTAGTTTTTATTCCTAATAATATAAAATAAATACCATCTTTATGTATTCTTATTGTTCGACCTCAAGTGTTTCCATCTCTACATCATGTATAATCTATTAAAAATATTTCAGGAGTTCTGTCTTTATCAATAGGGTTAATTAATTGAACCTTTTTTTTAATCGCATCACGATAGCAAACATTAATTTTCACTATAAATGGAATGAATATACAATCACATGGTCATGTTACAATAATAGGAGTAGTATCCAGTGGCGGATCCAGACTTTTTGGATTGGGGGTGCGAATTTTATGTAAAATATTCTCTTCGTCTCGTAATGAAGAGAAAATAGTATATTTACATTAATGTGAGAGAGAACTTTTTTTAGAAAAGGAAACGTGACATTTTTGTGGGACAAACTAAAAAGAAAAGTATGACATCTATTATGGAATGGAGAGAGTGTAACACAAAAAAATAAAATAATATTTAAAATAACATCTTACAATAATAATCCATTTTAAAGTCATTTTACAACATAATTAAACTTAGAGATCGTATCCCATAACAAACAGTTAATAAAACCATAGAACAAAAGAATAAAAAGTGTAACTAATTGAATTTCTGAATTCATACTAAAGAATTATAATGTTAATTATAAATAAATAAAACACAACTACCAATATCTAAAATAAAAAATGAAAAGAAAAACAAATTCATACACATATTAGAAATATAAAAAATAATAAAATACAGTACTCCCTCCGTCCCACAAAAGATGTCACACTTGTAGGACGGCACAGGATTTTAGGAGGTTTTGTTTTGTGAGTTAAATGAGGAAAGAAAATACTCCCTCCGTCCGCCATTAGTAGTCCCGGTCACTTTGCGCACTCGTTTTGTAAAAATGATAATAAATAGTTAAAGTGGAGAAATGGTTAAATAAGAAGGAGAATAATGTTGACAAGAGTCTTCTTATCATTATTCCCTCTTGTACTTTACCATTTCTCCGCTTTAACTATTTATTATCATTTTTATAAAATGAGTGCGCAAAAGTGACCGGGACTCCTAATGGCGGACGGAGGGAGTATAATTTTTATATTCATGTGAGAGAGAACTTTTTTCAAAAGAGAAAATATGACACCTTTTATGGGACAAACTAAAAAGGAAAGTGTGACATCTTTTGTGGGACGGAGGGAGTACTATACCTACAAATCCAACCTAAAATATGAAGACAAAAAAAAAAAAAAAAACTACTTCTTTATGAGGTAGAGAAAAGGCCATATATAACGCAATGATGGGGAATCGAACTCAGCTGTATTCTGTGCAAAAGTGCTTCATCAACCACTAGATCACTTGACACTTTTGTAATTTCAATACAAATATTACATTAAGAATACATTATTTTGGGGGTACAATGCCATACGCCACTGGTAGTATCTAATTCACGACGATGACCAATCTTATACCATTAGATCTTAAAATGAGTGATAAGATTAAAGCTCACGGATTTCAATAAATAGTCAATAAAATATCAACAAAATGGTAAAATAGTCAATCTATTGTAACATATAATTTTCACGATTTTTTATATCAACATAGTGTAATACAAATATCAACACAATAGCCTGAGAATTTCAACACAATTATCTGGAAATATCTACAAAGTTTTATGGATATTGTACATACATTATATTGAGATTATTTTATGCATTTATTGATATAAAATCTTTTTATCAACATATACAAAAATTGAAATGAAAATTATAAATTTCATCATTCGATCATCGTCGGAACATATGCAATTGAGATCTCGTTATATTCCTTACGAAATTTCCTTTAATTTGATATATCTTTTTATGAAAAAATAATTTAAATTGAGAGAGTTACGTAAATTTCAAGTTTTGAAATAATTTTGAGGAGAAAGAAAGTGATTAGTTTTAACTGCTTCATATTATGATTAGCCTACCTTTTAAGTTTATTTTGCAAATTTTTAATTTTGAATATAATTCATGTCTCATTATTTTAACCACTAGATCTTTTAATCTAATAGCTAAAATTTGGTCTTAATTGAAATTGCTAATTATTTAGTCATTGATTACCATTACAATAATAATCTAATTAAAAGAAAACAAAATAAGTTAACATAAGTTAACATGAGGATGATAAATTAATACCTACTATTTTTTCTATGAAAATCTAAACTTAATCCAAACTCTCAATACTATAATTTACAATAGGAATATCTCTATCCGTACGCAAAAGGTTAATTGTGCGCAGATTTTTTACCTATATATTATTGAGGTTTT
Source organism: Salvia hispanica (assembly GCF_029641045.1). Classification (NCBI taxonomy): domain Eukaryota; kingdom Viridiplantae; phylum Streptophyta; class Magnoliopsida; order Lamiales; family Lamiaceae; genus Salvia; species Salvia hispanica. The sequence goes on from NC_142697.1 coordinate 17,847,908, forward strand.
AAATAATACTTTTGTCCCGTAGAAACATGCACTCTTTTCTTTTTAGTTCATCCCATAAGAATATTTATTTTCTAATTTTGTACTCTTTTCTCTCTCTAATGAGGTGGGACACATTCTCTACTAATATTACATTAATCACTTTTTCTCTCTATTTCTCTCGTACTTTGCCAATTTTATATTAAAACTCGTGTTGAACTCAAAATGCATATTCTTTAGAAACGGAAGAAGTATTAATTTTGTCCAACTTTAACTCAAATAATTTAACATAACTTTTAATTAACCAATTTATCCCAACATATGTACCAACGAACCATAACAGTGTAAGTCAGACAATTTAATTGTTGTACTACGTACATCATGTGTAGGTTCATGAATTGTATACATAGAACAAAATTATAAATTTTGAAGTGTAATCAAACTATTACAAAAGGCACATATCCAAATAAATAAAATAATTAATTTTGCTCAGTACTGAGATTATTACCGACCTTTAGTCCGAGCATCAGGGCGGAGCATAAAAATGTTACAGTAGAGACTGTATATTCAAATTTTATATAAGATAATAATAATTTTCCTATATTTTATTGTTTTGGTATGGGCTTTTGCACTTCATTTTACACAAATTACCAATAAAATCATAATATTATATAACTAAAATAATGGAAAAAAATTAGTTGGGGGATGGCTTAAGAGTGTGAGCCAAGACGGCGGCTCGCCGTGGCGCTTGGGCGAGAGTCGCGGCTCCCTATTGTGGCAGCCGAGAGCCAAAGCTCAACCCATTTTCGATTTTTTATTTTTATAAATATTTCATTCCACACATTTTTACCTTACACACATTTTACACCATTCTCTATTATTTTTATAATCTCAAAATGCATGGTGGCGATGATAATTCCCCCGGCTATGGAGATTTGGGATACGACAACTTTCCACCTCCCCAACACTGGAGATGTGGAGTCCGCCATCGCCGGCGCCGTGGCAACAAACACCCCAAAACCGGGGTCAGTCCCCTTCTCGTCAGCAGAGGTACGTGGGTCTTCCTCAATCGGGGTTGGGCGATTACCGACCCAACATGGACGCGATCAACTTTCCGCATTCTAACATCCCTTCTCAATTCCAATCCTCCCAATTCCATTCCACCCAATCTCTTCTGGATGAATCTGATAGATTCACATGAGAGGAATTGACGGGGACACCGGAGACCCCGACGTCCGGACATGTGGAGACGGGGAGAGGAGGCGGTGGGAGAGACGACAGCTCTGGGGGGAGGCGAAGCCGCGGTGGCAGGGGGCGACGAGGTGGTGGTGGTGTGCGAGGCGCCGGCCGCGACGGAGAGCAGCAAGGCGGCGGTGACGGAGATGGTGATGGCAGTAGCGGTCGACGGGGGACTCTTTACAAAGAGGCGGAGTTCGTTGCTATTGCCCGTGCCTGGGACGCGGTCACGACGAATGCCATAGTTGGCACGGATCAGACCGACGTGTGCTTCTGGAAGCGTGTCCTGGCGGTGTATAATGAATTCAAACCGCCAGGCAGCGACGAGCGTACACACGACCAGGTCTGAAAGAAGTTCGGCAGGATCACTAAAGCCCTTAAGAGGTTCATTGGCATATAAGAGAACCAAATGCGCACTGCTGAGAGCGGCCGCAGCGAAGCCGACATAAAAGCGTTGTTGATGCAGTTGTTCAATACTGAAGGCTTCCCCAAGTTCGGCTACTGAGAATAATTCCTCGTTCTGCGGGACTCCCTGAAATTCAGGGCCATCTGCGAGGAACAGAGTGCTCCTGGTGCGAAGCGTACAAGACTCGGTGTCTCCAGCAACTACAGCAGTAGTAGCGGCTTACGTCCCTTCGACCTCAACGACGATGTGTTGGAGGAGCTCCCCTCGTCACTCTCCCGGTGCCCACGTCCATAGGGCCAGCAATCCATAATTCGAGACGCTAGATCCTCCTCCCAGTTCTTTGTTGCGGGCGCGTCTGCATCGCGCCCAGCACCGGCTGCGGCGGCATTGACAAACACCCTGGAGGTGCAGATGATGAAGCAACTTCAGAATATTTTGTCCTTATATGAGAAGTCGGCTGACCCGCCCACCAAATGATGTACTACGACCTTATACTGAGGCTGAGGTCGAGGATGGGGGAACTGGCGGAGCCAGCATATAACAAGGGGTTACCATTATACCCCAAAATAAATGGTTACTTAGTACTAGTATTGAGATTAACATTGCAAAAAGCATGCATGGGCAGTGGTTGGTGAGGTATTATCTAAGTGGAGGGTTGTGTTCGAATCCTCCTTGTCTCAATTAGTTTTCATTTGTTTTCCATTTTGTATATTATCTTTCTGACCGTGTACTTATAGAGGAGCCGTACATAGGTGCTCAATATTTGAAGATTTAAGGAAGTTTTTTAAGTTCTTTCTTTTCTATTGTACTATTTTTCTAGGTAGTGTTTATATGAGTAGTGTTTTGTACTAGTATAATTTATTTTTTCTTGTTTACATTTTACTACTATTTTTCTAGGTAGTGTTTATATGAGTAGTGTTTTGTACTAGTATAATTTATTTTTTCTTATTTACATCTTACTGTACTCCTTCTATTCTATAGTAGTGGAGTCGTTTTTTTTACACGATTTAAGAAAATTATGTTAAGTGAGTTTAGTAAAAGATGAATAAAGTAGAAAATGAAAAGATAAAAAGATGAGGAGTGGATAAATAAGAGAGATTAAAGTAAGTGAGAAGAAATGTATTGACTACCAAAGTAGCAAAATGACCCCATTACTATGGAACGGATGGAGTACTATTTTTAATTGTTGTATGTTTATTTATCATAAAATTCGTACCCCAAATATAGAAAGTCTGGATCTGCCACTGGGTTGGGGTGGCAGAAAGCGGCGACGGCGGGAGCGGAGGGCTGCGACGGTGACGGCGATGGCGATGTAGCTTGTCATACCCCAATCCCTCTTAGACATATATGTTTATAATAAACAAATACAAGTTTATGTAAAGAAATTATATATTAATTACGTCACCATCTAAAATACCAAAATTATAAAATCCATCATTTATTAGCTTATTTACAAATATTCTACATTAGCACATATAACCATAAACATTAAATATCATCAACATTTTCATATCCATATGCATATTTCTCTATGTTCAATTTATTATTCTGTGACAAATCAAGTCTGGTATTAGAGGTGGCCACGGTTCGAAAACCGCCGGTTCCGGTTCGTCGAGATCGTGAACCGTAACCGGCCCGGATACCGGTTATCCGGTTCCGGTTTAACCGCCGGTTACTGCCGGTTCCGGTTTAACCGCCGGTTACTGCCGGTTCCGGTTCCGGTTACTAACCGCCGGTTTTTCACCGGTTCCGGCGGTTCCGGTTCAATTTTTTTTTTTTTTTTTTTTTTATTTTAGAGTTATTAAATCTTAGAGTTATAACTTTTATTGCAATTTTATAGTAAAATCCAAAGAGAATCGATAACGATAAAGAATTGCAATTTTATTGATTTGAAACTTTGAATGTAAATTTCTACAATACAATATTACAATTACAAGTTACAAAATACAACAATACTACAACTATACACTTGAATTTAAAATTTAAATACAAAATTACAATTTACAAAAAACATATTAAAAGTAAAGTTGAAACAATTAGAAAAAAAAAAAGAAATAAAAGGAAGCCGCCGGTTTTCGGTCAGAAACCGCCGGTTTTCGGTCAGAAACCGCCTGTTTGTGTCAGAAAACCGCCGGTTTCTGACCGAAAACCGGCAGTTTTCGACACCTTTTCAGACCCTACGCCTGAACCCTAAACCCTACGCCTGAACCGTCGGGAACCGGCGGTTTTGTGTCAGGAACCGCCGGTTTTCTGACACAAACCGGCGGTTAACCGCCCTTTTTCAGACCTACGCCCTGCAACCCTACGAACCTATCGGCGAACGGCTACATTTTCCGGTTAACCAGCGGTTAACCGGTTAATCGGCGGTTCCGAACCAGCGGTTAACCGCCGGTTCAGGTTGCATATTTCTTGAACCGTAACCGAACCGTAAAAACCGTGTAAACTGGATTTCGAACCGGAACCGTCGTCCGGTTCCGGTTCCGGTTCCGAACCGCCGGTTGGAAACCGGCGGTCCGGTTTGGTTTGGCCACCTCTATCTGGTATCTGTCTGGGATTTCCATTGTATACGACCCGTAGGTCCCATTGCCTTTGTAGATATATGTATGACCCGTAGATCCATTGCCATTGTATATATGACCCGTATGTCTCATTGCCATTGTACACATATATATGACCCGAAGGTCCATTGCCATTGTATATGACCCGTAGGTCCATTGCCATTGTATATCAGATCCAGGGCAAGACTGTCACATATCCTCTTTAGTCAAATGATTCATATAATTCCAATATCATATGTAAAACATATCCATTGCCAGAATCATATATCCATATCATATTCCCATAAATAATTTCAATATGACATATAAAACATATCCATTGCACTAACCATAAATCAATATCATATTTCACCATCAATATCAAATAACGCATAACTATATATATTAGATTCGTATCATATAAACTAATTATTCACTTAAATCAAACATAGAGCAAATAATCATATAATACATGTTAAAAGTGTTATTTATACACACAGGATGACAGAATTATGAAGGATAGGTTATTTATCAGATACCTAAGTCCGTCTCTTGATCCACAACTCTCAATTCCATCGGACAAATTCATCTTTTATACTTTTCTCTTTTATCTGTTTTTACTCGGACCGTAATTCGCAGCCTAATATGTTTTTCATCAATTTATTAGGGAAAAAGAGCAGAGTCTGCTACTTCTTACCCCCCTCTTCCTTAAATATGAAACGTAAATATATATATATATATATATATGTATTCAAATCCTTTTCATATCTTTTGTCCTTTTTCCTTCTTAATCCTAGCCCCACGATTTTGTCATCTGACGGTTAGATTAATGCCACGTGTCATTTAATAATGCACATTTTCATTGTAATAATGCACAACGGCTAATAATGCAACATTATAGACTAATAATGCACATTTTCATTCTAATAATGCACAACGGCTAATAATGCAACATTATAGACTAATAATGCATTGATCACAACCATCCAATTCAAGGATCCAAGGGCTGAGATTAAGAAGGAAATAGGACACTTAGGGTGCAAAGGAGCCTAACGCACCCCTATATATGTATATATATATGTAGAGTTGTGATCAATGTCGAACCCTTCTTAAAGACCGAACTAGAGACCAAATCTCATACATCCATTAATCACATCTAATGGTTATTAATAATTACATATTATCTTATTTTTTTATTGATAAAAGGGTAATTTTGGAAGATCAAATCTCTCTTTCTCCATCCTTCCTTCATCTCACTGCTGCCTTCCCTTTGCTACGCCACTATTGTCTCGGAGAAGGATACCGCTCCCGATCCTCGCCCCAGGATGGATATCCACCGCGAAGGCCTCCAAAACCCTGTTCTGTATCAGCGGAGCCAGCACTTTCCTGCCTTTGCACCATAGATTGTACGCTATTCTATGAGATTGAATTGCGGAGAAGCCTTTGAAGTTTAGGAAACAGTGTGCGAAACTGATGCAGGCAGGGTCCCTCTCCTTCACCGGCCTCAAATCATCAACTAAAATCCCTAAAATTAAATCGTAAAGGATGTCGCCGGGGAGGCTGTGGTTGCTCAATTTGATTGAGACGTGATTCGCGAGAGCTGATTCTATCGAATCAAGGCACAAAATCGAAGTATAATAGTAGCCAGATAAAATTGGTTCCTGCTCAATATCTAATCTGGCCTCCTCCTTCATCTGTAGCCACAGATCGGCAACCAAATCGTTTTTGCTTGTACGCGATCGGCGAAATTAAGTCTGCAACAGATGGTGTAGTTGTTGTCTGTGGTAGAGAAGATGAAGAAACTGCTGAGCGGTGTGGAAATCGTCATTATTTCGATTTCGATTTTACTTCATTCAACTAGGCTATAACTTCATTCAGTTAGATTATTAGTTCATTCAACTAGGTTATTACTTCATGATTTAATTTTCTATATTACTTCATTTGACTAGGTCATCACTTCATTCAAATAGTTTCATCACTTCATTCAATTAGGTTATTAGTCTAAATGATTCTGGAGCAGACGAGGAAGAGTGATCACTACTTCATTCATACGTGCATTTGCATCATTCAACAAGTATATCACTTCATCAAAAGATTTTTATTTCATTGAACTTCAAGTGCGTTAGTACTTTTGTTCACTCTCTTATTATGTGAGGTTATAACTTTATCAGTGGGGTTATAACTTTATCAACATTGACATATGAATAAATCATAATAAAGAAAAAAATACTTCGTTTTTAAAACACTCCATACAGTCAATTCGCTTTAAAGTAATAATACATAATAATGAAGTAAATCATAGTAAAAATGAAGTAATAAAATATTATAATGAAGTAACATCTTTAACTGATGTGTTGTTTGCACATTGACTCTTATTGAACTAAATTGTTGTTATAACACATTAAAATGAACTACGTGTTCTTTTTTATAAAATAGTAAATTGATAAGATGAAGTAATAAATTATGATAATAAAGTAATATAAATGATCTGTTTTCCTATTAACTATAATCTAGTTAGTATGAAGTATTGAATTCATATAATAAAGTAATAAGTTATGATAATGAAGTAATATAAATGATCTATTTATACAGTAGGTTTTATTACTAAAATGAAGTAATAATACATAATAATGAAGTAAATCACAGTAAAAATGAAGTAATAAAATATTATAATGAAGTAACATCTTTAACTGATGTGTTGTTTGCACATTAAAGTATGTCATCAATTCGACTCTTATTGAACTAAATTATTGTTATAAAAAATTTAAATGAACTACATATTCTTTTTGATAAAATAGTAAATTGATAAGATGAAGTAATAAATTATGATAATAAAGTAATAGTATAAATGATCTGTTTTCCTATTAACTATAATCTAGTTAGTATGAAGTATTGAATTCATATAATGAAGTAATAAGTTATGATAATGAAGTAATATAAATGATCTATTTATAAAGTAGGTTTTATTACTAAAATGAAGTAATAATACACAATAATGAAGTAAATCACAGTAAAAATGAAGTAATAAAATATTATAATGAAGTAACATCTTTAACTGATGTGTTGTTTGCACATTAAAGTATGCCATCAATTCGACTCTTATTGAACTAAATTGTTGTTATAATGAAGTAATAACACAGCTGAATGAACTAAACTGTTGTTATAATGAACTAAATTTGTAGGCATAAATTGTTTGTTAATTTTCCACTAACAATAGTTTACATGTTTTATATCAGTGGCATACTTACCTGACTGTCCATCCCAACTGATCTTCATTTATATTACTTTATTTATATTACTTATTACTTCATTTATATTACTTATTACTTCATTTATATGATCTTCATTTATATTACTTCATTATCATAACTTATTACTTCATTATATGAATTCAATACTTCATACTAACTAGATTATAGTTAATAGGAAAACAGATCATTTATATTACTTCATCTTATCAATTTATTACTTCATTATCATGTTTTATTACTTCATTTTGGTAATAAACCTAACTGTATAAGCAAATCAATTACTATGAAATTGATGGAGAGCTTCTCGTGTCAATTCAGTTAATCTCCACTTCGCCTCTGTACAAATTTCAGTCGACATATCAATAGGCAAACACAGAATATTCTCGTACGTTCCACCGCAGCTAAGAAATAGGATAATCGCCGGAGAATTCGTACGGCGGCGATCTCAAATTCGGCAATGGAGTCTCATGGCTCCGGACTCCGCCGCGTATTGCTCCTGGCATTTTGTATCTCCGGGATTTGGTCGGCTTATATTTATCAAGGCGTCCTGCAAGAAACTCTGTAGGCATTGCCATTTCATTTTTTATGCTTCGATTACTTTCTATATTTTCCATAACTGATGGAAGATGAAGATATGAAGATGAACTAGGTTTGGAGAGAAGTTTTGAAAGAGGAGAGAAGAAGATGCAGCGAAATTGCGTGAGCGGGCATGAGTAAATTTTTTAATTTTTACCCTAATTATGAAATTACAAAAATACCCCCGCATTGAAGTAAATTGAGTATATAATGAAGTGCGAAAATTAACCTTTGATTATCTCATCTAATCCATCAAATTCAAGATCATGTGGTCAAGATTCGGTCTCTAGTTCGGTCTTTAAGAGTGGATTTGTGGATATATATATATATATATATATATATATAGGGGTGCACTATGGTGACACCATAGATAGGATAACACCATACCACCAATATAGTCCGTTAGATCTCATCTATGGACGGCTAGGATTAAGTTTCGTAGAAAAACATGGGTTTGCAGTCTACTGTTTTAGATATTGCAATCTACTGCATTAGATATTGCAGTCGTGGTAAACTGCAATATTGTTGTGGTAAGACTGCAATATTCAATGAACAACACTGCAATCTGGTAACGTAAAATTAAAAATTTCCTATTTTACCCCTCTATTTTTTTACACGTGGCAGCATGACAAACACACGATTTTCAGATCCAATGGCCTAAAATGGTGGTATGGTGTTACAATAAAGAGGGTTGTCTATCTTAGTACATATATATAGGGATGTATTCAGATTAATGTGTAAAAAATCTGTTAAAACACAAATCTAATCTTCATCCATTGATTTCTTCCATCCAATGGCCGATTTATATGCCATGTGTAATTAATTAAATCAATTAAAAAATAAAAAAGGTCATAATAGGAAGATTATATTTATACCGTTATTTACATCCCATGATTCTCTCTCTCCAATTCAGACGTGATATTTCAACATTGATCTTCTTTATTGTTTTTCCTTTATTAAATATAATCCCCCAGAAACTCACCCATATGGAAGATTTATGAGTGAGAGAATCATTGCAGTCGAATTCTTTTGAAATTTATGCATATTGCGATCGAATTCCTTTGACATTATTCTGTTTCATTGTAACTGCATTGACATTATTATTCACGGACGATCGGGAGATATTATTTCATTATAATTCTTTGAATCCTCTAGTATGGAAGAAGACAATTTTGATTTATTAATATGATTTATGAATCGAGATGTTTCACATACCATTGTTTTATTCGTTGTCGTCGAGGGTGAAGGGAGAAGTGAGTGGAAGGTGAGAGAAGGGAGATGGATCGTCTCAAAAAATTGAATGATATTTTGCCGCTGAATTTTCGGAACATGCAGTTTTGAAACTGCTATAGTTTTTAATGTACAGAAAATAATGTACGCGTAATGTCTAATAATGTACAGTCTGAATGGTAAATAATGTACGTGTTTTAGGGAATAATGTTTAGGCTAAGTAGAACTAAATAATGTACGCCAAGTGGCCTTTAATGTACGTGCGTAATAATAAATGATGTACCTTTGTAAGTATTTAATGCTTGACGAGACTTAGTTTAATGTACGAAAAAATTAGTTTGATGTCTTGTAGCACGTTGCAACCATACCCTTTGGGTTTAGCAATCCATTGGGCTAAGTTGTAGTACCAACCGATAACGAAAACTTCACAAAGAGCAGAAAGATAACTCTTTTCCCTTTAGGTTTAGCAATCCATTTGGCTAGGGCATATTACCAACAATTTCCTATAATTTCTGTTTGTATCCTTTGGGTTTTTGGTTTCACACGGATCATGATGTACGATATGGCTTCGTAATGTACGAACGACTTAGTTTAATGTACAAAAGGCTTGGTTTAATGTCTTGTAGCACGTTGCATCCATACTTTTTGGGTTTAACAATCAATCGGGTTAGGTTGTAGTACCCACTCACAAAATGAAATCATCACCAAGTGTAGGTTTGAATCATTCCCCTAGGGGTTTAGCAATTCATAGGGCTAGGGTATAGTACCACAACATGCATTGATTTTCATTTTTTATGTGTATTTAGGATTTCATACAGTAAATAATGTAGAAAAATTGGCTTTAATGTACATACATCATACTAAATGATGTACCTATGTAAGGATTTAATATTTGGTGGGATTTAAATCCATACCCTTTTGGTTTAGCAATCCATAGGGCTACGTTGTAGTACTCACTCACAAAATGAAACCATCACCAAGGGTAGGGAGTTTGAATCATTCCACTAGGGCTTAGTAATCCATGGGGCTAGGGTATAGTACCACCACATGCATAAAATTTCGGTTTCTAATGTGTGTTTTGGATTTTATGCAGGAAATAATGTACGTATATAGTCTTATAATGTATATGTCTAACAATGAATAATGTACGAATGTAGTAGTTTAATGTATATTTTTTCGTCAATTTGGTTTTAGCCATTTTGGTAATGTACATATTTATGGTGGTAATGTACAGTACATTAGTAGCAAATAATGTAACAATTAACCTGAATACTTTAACCTAATAATTGTAAGAATACAACAGAGACTACTACACAAAACAATAAATAATTGAATCTTACAAGAACGGCTCTAACTCCTTGCCTTTAGTGAACGTTGTGCTACTGGGTTGGTACTACACCCTAGCCCCATGGACTATTAAACCCTTGGGGAATGGATATAACTTCTGCCCCACATCAAACAACTTATAATCTACATTAAAATACAATTTTCGCACATCATAATCTACAACAAAATAATAATGTAGCACATCTTTAAACATCTTTAAAGCTTGTCGTTGCGTTAATGTAGTGGACATATCATCGTCAAAGTCATCCTCGAATCGATTCTTGCACTCGTTGAACCTATTCTTGCCACCCTAACGCCCTCTTCATGAAGATATCTTGACCTTTTTGTACCTATTCAGAAACAAAGTGGTAGAGTGGATGAATTGATGTAGAAATACAACCCCTATATGTTGCTTTGAAAGAGTAATGTACTACATTAATGTCATAATGCACTAAATTCATGATAGAATGCATAATAATGTTGTAACCAAACTGATTTGGATGTGTGCACTGTAAATTATTTATATAATAATGTAGCAACATATGACATACTAATGTCCACATATGATGTATCAAAACAACATTAATATCAGTAGTAGCTATTCATGTACTAAAGTGTGTCCATAATGTTCCATACAAACAATATTCACTGCTACTACACTTAAAGTTATTGATTTGTATTGACAAAATGTATATTTATTATTGGGGATAATCGCAGCGGAAAATGCAAATTATATAAATCCACAAAAGAATCTATTTAGGTGATTATGTGGGTCGATTCAATTTCATGCTTGAACATGTAGAAACATATAATTGCGCAATTAATCACATAATTTAATTTAAATTATGTTGTTGAATACTTACAACAATGATTCTCCAAAGAATCGAAGTGGCTTGCTACTTCTCCACGTGTAGATCTTGAAGCTTGATTGTGAATGCAAGACCAAAGATCTTCTAACATATGACCCTTAACTCTATAGATCTAAATTCCTTGTGGGAGGAATCTCTTAGAAATTATAAGAATCTTGAAGGAGAAGACAAGAAAGCCAAGTGTGGAGGCTAGGGTTTGTGATCACATTTGTGTCTCCTCCTTACATTCTTATTTATAGAGTTTATGATGGGCTAGGTTAGGGATCTATGGGGCTTGGATTGGGCCTCCCCAATTGGACCTTCTTTACTAATTAAATTATAACCCATAATTTAATATAAGGCCAATGGAATATTTCTTGTGCCACTATTGAAGAAATATTGACCGCCCATCCAATCCGTGATTACAAGCAATCCGGGTTAACCTCTTTAATATATTATTTCCCGTGTCTAAGACTTTCTATATCCATTAATTAATTTGTAGTCTGCTATAGACTTTAAATTAATTAATATCTTTATTTCCAAGAGTTTGTCTAGTACGAGATTTATATTAAAAATATACTTTTCCTTTTCTATTTATTCTTGGATTAAATCCAAACCGGTCGGGTTTCCGAATAATAGAACTTCTCTCGAACACCTCTTGGGGATATAGTCAAACCGCGCAGGCACACGATTCAATGTAATAATAAAACTGACACCATTCTAGTTATTAATTACTACTACCCAAGATATCAGGAATATTGGGTTACGAAAAACCCGCACCTATTGATAAGTCAAAGCAGCGTATGATTAAATAACGTGTGTCCTATATTATTACAAAGATTAGGAAATATTAAATCTCCAAGACATCGTCTTACAGTAGATAGCAACAAAGACGTGTCTATACTTTAGATCCATTCAATGCTATACCACACCAGTGTCACTAGTCATTCTCAAGGTAAAGACGACTTTTCGAATGGACACTGCAACCTTTCACGATAGGTAGCCAAAGCCTATCTAGGTTGTGAAAAAGTTTTACTTCTACAAGGTACCGGTTGGGCCACCTACTGTGATGACCTGTTCCACGACCCAACCTTCAATGTAGAAGACTTAGACTGATTTTACTTTCCGGCGCTTTAATTATATAATTTAATATATAATTAAATACGGTCAATACCCATTAAAGTAAAATACACAGTGTGAAGAAAACATTTATTATTCTCATTAAATGAAGAGTGTTTACAATATACAAGCAATTTATCAAATTCAAAAACTCGAAAAATGCTTTTTAGTATATATGTTCCAACATTTATAACGTAACAATGTAGTATCCAATGATGTACAAATGTATGGTAATCATGTAGCAAACCAACATCATGTACAAAACTTAATACATAATGTACCATAAATGTGTCCATAATGCAGCAACATAACATACCATAATGATTTCTACAACATTAATGTAACAAAACTACCCAAAAATGAAGCTTCACCCACAAACGGTAAACAAACAATGTACACTGCTTTTGTGTAGAAAACTTCAAAGTTTGTTTACCATAATGAACCTTTAGCGCATAATAATTTATTCCATTGATGAACTAAACTGTATTGATGATGTAACATGAATGCGATTTTGTTACATAATGCGTCAATGATAGGATATAATGTAACTTCTGACATACAACAATGTACAGAAACATGTTAACAATGTTTATGCGAAAATTTGAAACAAAACAGTAGTTCCCAGAAACTATAAAGAACGAAAAACCCTAGATCAATCAAACCAACTTATAAATCAAATTTGATACCACACAATGTACCAAAACAATCAAACAGCAGTTCCACAAACTTGAATCCACGAGAAATTGAAGCAAACTTGAATTTTGGGCCTTACCCAGAAACTAAAAAGAACGAAAAATCCTAGATCAATCAAACCAACTTATAAATCAAATTTGATACCACACAATGTACGAAAACATTCAAACAACAGTTCCGCAAACTTGAATCCACGGGAATTGAAGCAAACTTGAATTTTTGGGCTTACCTTTTACCCCACAGTCGAAATCAAAAGTAAATTGAACTGGACCCGCCGCCCAAAATTAATTTCGTGGGTATGAACCGGGATTCCGTCGTCGTGGTAGTTGCCGTTTCACCCTGATGAATTCCGATCATGGAGATGAGGGAAGGTACAAGCAGTTTCGCTAGAGTTGGCGGCTAGAGTTCTGCGGGATTTCGAAATGCCAGGAACGGAAGAGAGAGAGAGAAGTAATGGGAGGAGAGAGTGGGATGGGAATGAAATGATGAGGAGTTGAATTCCCATAAATGACGGTCCTGCTAATTAGAAACCGAATTGTTAAACAATTTTGTGCCAAAATTGCCCTGCGATGTACGAAATTAGTGTCATAATGTACCGCCTAGGATTTAATCTAAAACCATTAGATTAGTGGATCCTAGGGTGTATATTAGTCCTATGTTTTATACTAAGATGGGAAAAGGAGGGTAATGCATCCCTATATATATATATATATATATATATATATAGTTGTGATCAATGTCGAACCAATTTTAAAGACTGAACTAGAGACCAATTCTAGGCCATTAGATCTAGTTTTTTTGATGAGATGTGTTGCTGTGAAAAATTTTTCTGCTTCATTACTAGCCCATTTTACTTCATTGTATAGGTTTATTACTTCATTTTGTACCTAATACCTTGAAACTACAACATGTTTTTACTTGCTTCCAGTAGGTTTTGAAATGATTCAACATATGTTTCATTCAAATTCATTGACGTGGGTTTTTGCTTGATTAACATTTAAAAATGCAATTTATTCAAGTGAGTTTATTACTTCATTCAGGAACGTTATTACTTCATTGGATAAGATTTTTACTTCATTCCAGTAGGACTTCAAATGCTTCTACGCATACTTCATTCCAATAATTTATTACATTATTCCATGTGTTTATTAAACCAATATTAGCGCCATGGCGGTGGTGATAGATATTGTAGAGAGAAAGAACGGCACGCGACGGTGAAACCACATTTACGTACTGGAATGAAGTAAAAACCTACTGGAATGAAGTAAAAACCTATTAGAATGAAGTAATATATTCTGGAACGAAGTTAAATCTTCGTAACATGTTAGTATGACTTATTTACCTTCGGATGAATTAAAATAGGCTCGTGATGAAGGCGAAAATAATTTATAAATTTATGTATCTTATCCATAAAAAACTAGATATAAAAGCCCTAATTTGGTATGGTTCGGTGCTTCGGTATTTAAGAGTGGGTTTGTGGATAATGGGACTCTATATATATATATATATATATATATATATATATATATATATATATATATATATATATAGGATCATGATCAATTGAGATTATTTAGGCTAATTGAGAAATGAGATGCAATATCAGCCACTCATTTTTATTAAATGAGTGGTCCAGATTTTGCCACACAAAAAATATTTTTAGATAAATAATTATGAAAGGTTAGAATGGTAATTTTATATTTTAAATTGATCACTTCTGCAGTCCTTCCCGAATCTCCCCTGACCACTTCTCCACACTTTCCTCTTCTCTATAGCCTTCGCCGCGAACAGCCCTTCCTCTCCGGCCAGCTCCCGCCGCCCGATACTCGGCAGCGCGAAGGACAGGCAGTTCAACCCCTCCTCTCCGGCCAGCTTCCAGCGCCTTCAGCACGATCCCGATCTCCGCAAAGAGCTCCGGCCGATCGTCGCAGCAGATCGACGCTTGATCTGTTCCGATCCGTCTTCAATCTGATCGACGATCACCTCGTTGATCTCGCTCGGCACGCCGCTGCTATTTTGCTCGCCTCCTTCGCCCTCTGTCGCTGCTCCTTCACGACTATCCACCGCGTGCCCCAATAGCGCTGCCTTGTCCATCTACATTGATCGGAATCGATCAATTCAGTGAGAATTTGATTCGATTTTGATTTGATTTTGATTTCTAATTTCTGATTTAGTTGTTAATCGTGGCTGCTTGTAATTGGAATTTCGATTTCGATTTTTGACTTTCGATTTTGCCCGTTTTCAATCGATGCGGATTGCGAGTTATTGATCTGTGTATTTAGATGCGTTTCTGGTTTTACGCGCTTGTGTTTGTGGGAATTTGTCTTTTGTATAATCAATCTGTTGTGATATATAACATGTCAGTGCTGCTAAATTGAATTGAAGAAGATTTGGTTGACATTTTAAGTATTGAAGGAGATTTGGTTGACATTTTAAGTGTTATAAGTGTTGCTGGAATTTTTGAGTTGTATAGATAAGGTGTTTGTGATATTGCCTAAAATATTATTGTTGACATAAATTATATAAGTTGTTGACATGAAAATGTTTATTTTTTGACATGAATTATATAACTCGTTGACATATTAACTTTTGTTATTGACATGAATTATATAAGTCGTTGGCATAAATTTTATGAAAAATGTTGTTGACATAAATTATATGTAAAACATTGTTGTTGACATGAATTATATGTAAAACGTTGTTATTGACATAAATAATATACGTCGTTGACATGAAAATATTTGTTGTTGACATTAATTATTTGTAAAATGTTATTGTTGACATAAATAAAGTTTGTTGTTGACATCGTAGTTGACATAAATAAAGTTTGTTGTTGACATTTTGATATTCTGACTATTGATGTGTGAATTATAAGTGTTATTTTTTAGTTGTTGACATTTTAATACGAGTTGTTGACATTTTATATTCTCGGTATTGATATGTGAATTATAAGTGTTATTTTGTAGTTGTTGACATTTTAATATGAGTTGTTGACATTCGATATTCTCGGTATTGATGATATGTAAATTATAAGTGTTATTTTTTAGTTGTTGACATTCGATATTCTCGGTATTGGTGTGTGAAATATATGGATGTAGTTTTTTATTCGATTGTGTTGCTGGAATTTTTGAGTTGTGTAGATAAGGTGTTTGTGATATTGCCTAAAATATTATTGTTGACATAAATTATATAAGTTGTTGACATGAAAATGTTTATTTTTTACATGAATTATATAGCTCGTTGACATAATAACTATTGTTATTGACATGAATTATATAAGTCGTTGGCATAAATTTTATGAAAATTGTTGTTGACATAAATTATATGTAAAACATTGTTGTTGACATGAATTATATGTAAAACGTTATTGTTGACATAAATAATATACGTCGTTGACATGAAAATATTTGTCGTTGATATTAATTATTTGTGAAATATTATTGTTGACATAATAGTTGACATAAATAAAGTTTGTTGTTGACATCGTAGTTGACATAAATAAAGTTTGTTGTTGACATCGTAGTTGACATAAATAACGTTTGTTATTGACATTTGTCGTTGACATTAATTATAAGTGTTATTTTTTAGTTGTTGACATTTTAATATGAGTTGTTGACATTCGATAATCTCGGTATTGATATGTGAATTGTAAGTGTTATTTTTTAGTTGTTGACATTCGATAATCTCGGTATTGATATGTGAATTGTAAGTGTTATTTTTTAGTTGTTGACATTTTAATACGAGTTGTTGACATTCGATAATATCGGTATTGATATGTGAATTATAAGTGTTATTTTTTAGTTGTTGACATTTTAATATGAGTTGTTGACATTCGATAATCTCGGTATTGATATGTGAATTGTAAGTGTTATTTTTTAGTTGTTGACATTTTAATATGAGTTGTTGACATTCGATAATCTCGGTATTGATATGTGAATTGTAAGTGTTATTTTTTAGTTGTTGACATTTTAATATGAGTTGTTGACATTCGATAATCTCGGTATTGATATGTGAATTATAAGTGTTATTTTTTAGTTGTTGACATTTTAATATTAGTTGTTGACATTCGATATTCTCGGTATTGATGATATGTAAATTATAAGTGTTATTTGTTCGTTGTTGACATTTTAATACGAGTTGTTGACATTCGATATTCTCTATATTGATATGTGAATTATAAGTGTTATTTTATTGAATGTTGATTGTTGAAGATTCGAAGATTTGAAGATTTGAATGTTGAAGATTTGAATGTCGAAGATTCGAAGATTTGAAGATTTGAATGTTGAAGATTTGAAGATTTGAAGATTTGAAGATTTGAATGTTGAAGATTTGAAGATTTGAATGTTGAAGATTTGAAGATTTGAAGATTTGAATGTTGAAGAGATTTGAAGATTCGAAGATTTGAACATTTGAATGTTGAAGATTTGAAGATTTGAAGATATGAATGTTGAAGATTTGAAGATTTGAATGTTGAGATTTGAAGATATGAATGTTGAAGATTTGAAGATTTGAAGATTTGAATGTTGAAGATTTGAAGATTTGAATGTTGAAGCTAGAGTTTTAGAGAGGATTTTAGAAAATGATTTCAAACACAATTTAATGAAAAGACAATTATACCCCCTTATTGACATAATGTGGTATTTGTTGACATTTTATTAATCTTGTGGATTAGTAGCCCATATTGCTATCTCATTTCTCAATTTAACTAAATAATCTCAAGCTAACAAAACCCTATATATATATATATATATATATATATATATATATATATATATATATATATTCCGCACTTTTCCTCCAAATTGGATACCAAAAATAAAAAATCTAACATGAAATAGCTGTTATTGTATGCACGTAATTATTAAGTAGTGTACACGTGTAGATACATAACCTATACTTAGAAATTGGGTGACTAACCCATTCCCATGCATAAACACGTGTATATATATAAGACCATAAAAAGCTTATTTTAATGTGTTAACTTAATTTCATAATACTAAATATACTTCATGCACACCTTCACGTCTATTTATAAATGTACATACATAAATTACTACTCCCTATTTAATATTTGAAGACAAACACATATACACAATATATATAATTATATTTATTTGTAAATATTTTAATGTTTCTAAATTATAGATAAATTAACTATATTGATTATTTTTAATTTATCAAATATTAGTAGTTATAATGCCCATATAATCTCTCTTTAGTACTGACAATAATATATGCAATGGCGATAAATGATGCTAATATACAAAATAACTAATTATTTGAGTTAGGGATATTACATAGTTGGTGAAGAAGAAGCGGCGGATTCTGATGACGCCACCGACTAGGCGGCGGTGACGGTGTATTTTAGTGTTTCTTTTAGTTTTTTTTAAAAAATTCGTTGTATGATTTTACCCATTTCAATAATACAACGAAGATTTGACTTTAATTTTTTTTTATTAAATTATGCATATTTTTATATTTATTAATGTCTGATAATTTTTATTCTAATTAAATTAAAATACCTTAAAAAATAAAAAAAATTATTAATCGGTGGTTTGGGCATGTCCACTATTAGGATAGACAAGTTTTTTGGTGGCCAGATCAGTTTCATGGCCTAGGCCAAGTTTTGTGGCTTGGGCAGGGCCACGGGCTTAACTATTGCGGATACCCTAAGCCCCTCCTTAATTATGTGTGTGTCCGCCCATGCCGAGCATTAACCACTCTACCACTTGGCCAATACAAATATACAATCACATGGATGACTTCTTTTTTCCATAAGAGTAGATCATTTTCAATGGTACACTAAAACCTAAAATAGGATAGATATTTAGCTCCAATAGTACTAAAAAACTAATCCTATTTTTGATTTTTTAGGAAAAAAAAACCTATCTTTAGGTTTATACAAACCAAAACCTAAATTTTTTTTAAATTTTGTGAGTAAAAAGGACATAATATAAAGAATATTTTTAAATTTGAGTTTAGTGTAAATGGTTGGAATAAAATCATATTTAATGTATCATTTTTACTAAAATGAGTTTGAGTTTACTGTAAATGGTTGGAGACGCTCTAAACCCTGACATTTCCGTTATAAGACAGATTTATCGTGACAGACTGATAGATATGTTTATTTCAACAATTGGGCCTACAAAAAGAATGTTTATAGATAAACAGCCTATTAAGGATTATGTTGGGCTTTAACCGTTAGCCAATAAAATTAGATTATTGTTATTTTGATAAAATAAGAAGAGAAACTCGAGTGGAATGCTACGACGAAGACAAATTTCCCTCACCATGTGCTTAGCCATTAATTCAAGTGCTTACGATATTAATTAGAGTATTAATGACATTACTTACAGTGTTTAAATATTGAATATAATATTAATTCCTTACTACCATGTTTGTCCTCCATTTGCATATAAACTAGAGAATAGAGTTCTTTAACAAGAAAAAAGGCATCACAAATCTCCAGATCTCTTTAATATTTTTGTTTCCCATCCAATATTAATGACAAGATATGATGCTAATGCGAATTTACTTCATTAAAGAAGGTCAAACACTACACCAATCTTTCGTATTTCTGAATTTAACACAAAAGAAACTTGACACGTGCAAATTCACTTAACCAAAACCTAGTCAGGTCTGCAAAATAGCTCAGATAAATTTGAACAAATTTTTTTTACCAGATAATCATATGAAATTGATTTATTTCGATTAATCAGCACCTCTAGTTAGAAAGACATTGAAGGGTAAATTGCATTTTTTCAGCAGAAAACTGTGAAGATATCAGCACAAAACTTGCATGGCATCACAGATTCGAACAAAAGCGGAACTGAATCAACATGCCAGCAGCTTCAGCTTTTATGATAAAATGATTCAACCGGGTTTCAATATTCTGTACCAAACTATACCAACGTACATGATAGACGTGTAAACAAGTAGTAAATGAAAAATAACATGTACCACCTTCTACGAATCTGCAGCTCTGAACACTGAGAGTAGAGATAGGAAGAGATTGATGACATCTAGGTAAAGCGCAATAGAAGCCCAGATATACTCATCATACCCATATCGTTTGATTAGATTGTCGGTGTCATAGACTATGTATCCACAGAATATTATAGCTCCAAGCCCACCATAGATCATTGTGCTTATTTTGCCCATTGGGAAAAATATCTGCAGCATAAAAGTGGCCAAAATTAGCATACCATTGTTTATCCATATGTTAATTATTTTGTAAACAAGATAAGGAACATAATGACATCCACAAACCTGAATTATTCCAAACAGCATAAGTATGATGATAGCTCCGAACAGGAAGGGTCCAAGGAAATTAAAATCGTAACCTCTTCTGGCCGCCCAGAATGTGTAGAGAGTTAGACTAACGACCACGACTGCAGTCAAGACAAAAGCTTCCAGGATAACTTTCCCTGCAAGCATTGGAATGCACCAAGTTTTCAGCGAACAAGTTTATATTTAAAGAGAATACGTGAAAGAGCTACATCAGCTACATGTTCCAAGAACACAAATTTATTACAATCAAGCATTACATTGTTTGTAAAACAAAGCATTCTGTTGAAAATTTCCTTTACTTGGTACCGTATATTCCATCATTTCCATGTTCTAATTCCTACTTCCTGTAAGATCCCTATCAGAATTCACAGCAAGAGAGATATTATCCTTTCACACTATCATTTGACGAAATCATCAGAGAATCAGCATTTGAAATCAGGTTCCATCCATCCTATTACTCTACTATGAAATGAGAAAAAACAATGACATATTCTCTTATATAACCATTTTCCGACATGATCATTACATAATGATCAACTCAAAAGTAACATCAATGTCAATAAAAGCATAATTTGTCTAATCCAGTAATTTAGCAGCTCTTGTTTACAGAGAACTATAAGAAATCCTAGGATTTTAAAGGTTTTCATCTAATCAAACACCAAAAGCATAATAAATTTATGTAGTTAAACTTAAAACAGTCACCCAAGCTTGTATCTGATATCAATCCCAACCTAAATCACATAAGCAAGAACCAATAATGCACAAAAACACCTCAAAAAGCTGAATTACAATAATGCACAAACACACCTCAAAAACTGAATCATAATGCAAAACCACAATTAAAGCAATAAAACAAATTTCTCACCATTGGTGTAAGAACAAGAGAGTCCGACTGCGAATGCGAGTGACACCGTGAACACGGCGAGCAGTATATAGTTCAATGGATGGCTCCGGTAATACGAATATAGCGGGCACAACACTACGAAAAAAAATCCCCAAAAAAAAGGAACCAAACGAAGTCAAAACCCCATCAATGAAACCACAAGAGATTACCAATTCCACTGAACATACTTGAATTGTTAAATAGAGAAGACGAAATCCTACCAATGAAAGGCGTGATCACAAGCAAAATGTAGAGAACCAGCCCGGTCGTAGTGGTGGCAAAGAAATTCGAAATCGGGTGGACAGTGACGACAACGGAGGCGACGGCAATGGTGAGAAGCAGCTGAATACTGACAATCGAATAGATTTTGCGAATGAACGACCAGCGGAGCTCCGGGCTCTCCAGCATCATCGGGTAGAGAGGCTGGCTGCCTGATTCCACGTCATACTTATCGTAGCCCCACATCTTCGCAACGAATTGGAGAAATTCTTGTTGATTCCAGAGATATATCGATGAAATGATCGGGATTGAATTTTAGGTTTTCGAAAGTGTATAAATTGGGGAGAAAGGAAATTTCGTGATGCGTCTGGAGACGACGACTTGCCGCTCGCACGTGCTGGTTTTTTGGAACTTATTAATATTAGTTGGACTTTTTAAATCAAAGCATTTCCTTTTCTTTCTCATTAAGAAAAAAACTCTCTCTTTCAAACACGGTTCTCTAATTTTTCATGATATTTTTATGGAGATTCTAAATATTTTCTTGTAAAGAGTGAATTAAAATATTTATCTTATTTGATTGGGATTAATTACATAATTCACTTGTAAAAGTTTAATAATCATTTTTTAAAAAAAAATTATTTAGTTCCTTTTTATAATCTATATATACTAGTATAGTTAGTAAATTTGACCAAATTACCTTTTTGAATTTTGATACAAATTTATACTACTAATTTTGTTTAGTAATCTTTTTTGTTTAGTTGTTGCGTGATTTCAACATTTAAATGGGAATTTAAAGTTTCCGGTTTTAATTTAGAGAAACAACTGGTCCAGTTTGGCCCAATGCTGTGATGGGCCCTGGGCCCATAAGGTGTGATAAAGGTTGGTTTAAAACACAATACATCATAGTTTAATTCAGTCAACACATGATTATTGAATTTTGATGTTGTTTTATGGCATGGTTGATATATCATACTACATGTTAGTTTTAATTACTTGGGAATTATGACTCAGATTACAAAGGAAATTTTAGGGTCATTATCTAACAACTCTTTAACATGTAATTCAATGAAGGATTAGATGGTATCGCAATACAGTAATTTATGGGTGAGTTTCATTTTGCGCATAAACTTGCAATATAATAACGTGCAACTATTTTTCACCTCTGTACAGCGTATTAAGTAGAATAAATTGAAATGGATATATTTTATTCAACTTTAATTGCATTCGATGTTAATAGATGATTAATCTTGAAACATTATTTGATAAGCAGGGAAGGTTTGATTATATTATGCATCTTTATTTCCATTACAACAATTTAAAGGTATAAAAAAAACAATAATTTAAAGGTAAGAAATGAATATATAATAGTAGAACTTTTAATTTTCCTTTTGTTATGGGTGCACTGCAGTATATTTGTGATGTAATTCTTTTTAGGATCGTGATAGATTAGATTAAAAAAAGAATATTATAATGGATAAATATGTTTATCCAAATTTTAATTTCATTTTTGACAATTAATATGTAATGGCGAAGATGTTGTGTTAATTTGTGAAAAAATAAATGGTAATATTGCGTATAGATGATCGTTATAAACCTAGACCAACCATAGAGAAATTTGAATAAATGTTGGTTTTATTTTGGATTGCGAACTGTTGTTTTTACTAGCAAATTTGATTTTTTAATTTTTTTGGTTTGACCACAGGTGTACCGAACCCACTTTCGGCGGAATCCGACTAATCATGCTCGATCGGATTTGCGGATTAAAGCTGAAAGTCTCTCAGCGGCTGGTGGGGTTTGAACCCGTGACCTCAAGGTAACCACAGCACTGCCAACTGTGCTGGTAGCAAATTTGATTTCTTAATTACCATATTTTAGTGTGCAGATTTGGGTTTTGATATATTATGACTCACTATTCTAGCAGGTGGAAGCCAAATTAGAGCCGGCATCTAGTATTCTAAGTTTTAGGTAAATTCCATAACAAAAGCCCATAAACCTTATAGCCCATTTACATGAATGGGCCGCCCTATCAGTTTGCTCCGATTTGACTTAAAATCCGCGTTTGAGATCTGCATCATTCCTGTCATTTTCAAAATTTTAGATCATCTTTTAACTTTTTCATTCTCTTTCTAAATCTAGGGTTTTCTCTCGATCTTTATTACTCCCTTCGTTTGTCAAAAATAACGACTCTTTCCATTTTAATCCGTTTTTAAAAATAACAACTTTCAAACTTTCTATTTTAAGAATTCTTTACACTCTTATATATTAATTTATTTACCACTTATACCACTACAATTAACAACTTAAAGTGGACCCCATGATCCACTAACATTAATTTCATTACTTTTTTCTTTCCCTCCCTCTTACTTTACCAATTTTTGTACTCCTCTCTCTTACTTTACCAAATTGTGCATTAGCCTCCTTCTTCGATCATTTTCTTCATATATCTTCTTCTTGCTGGTATTATGTGTATATGCAAGTAGGGATGTCAATCAGGTCAGCTCATCGAGTTTCAAGCCAACCCTACTTAGGTTTTGAATTACTAATTCGGTAGGGGTTAGTCGAATTGTAATTTTATCGAGTTAGTAATTTTCAACACCAGCCCTAAACATTCGGGTTTCGGACTAGCCCCTCCCCTTATGAAGCCTTTTGAGGGGGTGAGTGGAACATTTCTAATATGGTAACTGAGCTACCCAAGTCGATGATAGATTTTATCTATTTATTTCTTATGTTACCTACCCACGTGATGAAAGTCCGATATGTCATTCTGGCTCATACGTATTGGAGCTTGTTAAATATCTTAAATATTGTCCTACATTGACCTGGTAATGATCATATCTTTCTCCTTATAAGTTAATTTAAGAATGTGAGTGGAGTGAGTGACCTATTTCTAGGGCATGATTGGTAGCCCATAAAAGCCCACAAAAACACGTAAAAGCCCAAAAAATGGGTCATTATCTCATCTTCTCCACCGTTTGGTAGAGGTCGAATTTTTCAGGAGACCCGGCATAAAATCCCCGGATCTCGCTGAGTTTGATTTGACAATAGAATTTGCGATTCTTGCAATTCACTATCAGAGAAAATTTATGGGATTAATTTTTCTCCGCTTCTCTGACTTCGTGTTTTGGAGTTTTATGTCCAAATTGGCCTCCTAGTTTTCGATCTCTACAAACATAGAGGCAGCACCAGACACTCCTTGGCGGTGGTAAATCGAGATTTCCAACAACCACGACGTTGCTTATTTGAACAACTCAAGTTTAAATTTTGGTGCTTACACAGTGCTATAATAGGCTGACGATGAATGCAGGAATGCAAGGACGACAGGGGGTAAGGGTGACATTTAATTCAAAAAAGTGAGGACATATTTGTCATCATAGTCTTTAATATCATTTTCTAGTATAATGACTAATACCTACCAAATGATAAACTAAGGCACCAAATATTTCTACCAAACATCATTATAAGTATGATTAGCTATTTAAAATACTTGAAAAAGCCGTTATATCTTTAAACTTATTAAAACCTCATCAATTCTACCAATTACGCCCCAAGAGAATATGAAATAGTAGTTCATACATTATTAAACCAATAAAATATGCCATTTTTATCATGATTAGCATTCGCTTACAAGAAAGACATGTGACTATTTGATTAATCAATATAAATAGTGGTTCAATTCCCACCTCAATTGCATTCCTCTTCTCCATCCCTCTTGATCCTTTAATAAGTCAATACTCGAATCACATTTTTAACCTTTTTAGTAGTACTAGTATCACCCACTTACGATATACGATCCATTTTTTTATTTTAACTTATTTTATAGTGTAAAATAATTTTATAAATTAATGAAAATATCATTATATGAAATCTGAAATCATAAATATATAAAATTAAAAAATAATTGTTAAAAAATATATAATCAAACAGAAAAAAAATTACACATATGCCGAATGAAAAATAATATTATTATTTCAAGTTCTAAAATCACAAATTTATACAATAGCAATTTATTGTACCAATAAAAACTCATATAACCAAATAAGTTTATAAACTAAAAATTGCACACAAATCACATATCATTTAAATCACTTTTTGATCTATACTACAAAAGATCAATCACAAACACATGTCAATAAAAATAATATACAAATATATATTAGAAGATAGCCAAATCGATCAAAATCATCAACAAAAATATAGCAAAATAGCATGGAATATACAACCGATATCAATATGCATGCATTAGCCGGAAAAAAAAAATTGGTTGCATACCTAATAGTATATCCCGCATCGCCTACTTCACGTGTAGCTGCTACCACCCATACCACGTCCAGGAAAGACAAATGAATAAGAACTGCCACCAACCTAATATTCATATAGAGCACTACATGAAAAAATTATACATTACACCATAAAAACCTGCAAGGAGAACATCATAAACAACAAATACGGAAGATGTACCTGCACCAAAAATTCAAAGGCAAGTTATAAATGTAACAATAATACTGTGCAAGACTCAAGCGGGGGAATATTTACAAAATTGCTATTTTAAATTAGATATTAAAGTGTAGGGTCTTGTTAGGTTGAGATTTATCAACCTAATTGAGAATTGAGATGCAATCTCAACCACTCATCCAGAATATTTGTGAAATGTCAACAACATGTAGTTTATGTCAACAGAGGAGCATAATTGTAATTTTATTTATTTTTTTATTATTTTTTTTTAATTTTTTTTTTAAAATTTTTTAATTTTTTTTTAATTTTTTTATTATTTTTTTTATTTTTTTTTTCAACTACATATACAATTCATGTCAACTACACATCAAATGTCAACAACTTTATTCAATAAATACTATTTGACATGAATTGTACATGTAGTTGACATTATATTGTGTAGTTAACATGAATTGTATATGTAGTTGACATGGATTGTACACATAGTTGACATTATATGTGTGTAGTTGACATGAATTGTATATGTAGTTGAAAAAAAAAATTAAAAAATTTAAAAAAATTTAAAAAAAAATTAAAAATAATTTAAATTTTTTTTAAAAAAAATTAATAAAAAATTAAAATTAAAAATTAAAAAAAATATTTATTAAATAAAATTTACTATGATATTACCATTCTGCCCTTTCATAATTAATTAATCTTAAGATATTTTCTATGTGAAAAAATCTGGACCACTCATTTATATTAAATGAGTGGTTGATATTGCATCTTATTTCTCAATTAGCATAAAAAATCTCAATTGATCACAATCCTTTAAAGCGTATATAAAACTGATTTTTGTTAATTGAATTGTAAATATTAATCGGCTGTTTCTTTAGACTTTGCCATTCCCATGCATTTAATCATTTGACACCTCACATTGAATGTCATACATAGTGCAAAATATGGAGAATCAAAATTGAAATGGACTGAATTATTACAAATATTAATCACACTTTACAACCCTTCCATTCTAAAATAAAAAATACTAACAATCACACAACATTAATCAGCACAACAAAAGTGCGGAGCGAGAAAGATATCAGAGGCCATAACTGCAAAATGGGTTAGATGCTGTAAGATCTTCGTTCCTTCTTTTATACACTTGTTTTCTAAGTTTTTTAATTGATAAATATAAATAAATTACTATAGATAATAACCACCCATTAACTTTCTAGTAACTTTAAATAACTCCCCACTAACTTTAATAATTACCCACTAATTTAACTACCAAGTAACCATATAATTTTCTTTAAATAATAATATCTATTTTAAAATAATATTTCCCTAAATACCCCCAAAACTCTCTTTTTATATACTCCCTCCGTCCCAAGATAAGTGACCTACTTCTTTTGGGCACGGGATTTAAGAAATTGTATTTAAATAAGTTAAAGTGGAGAGAGTAAAGTATGAGAGAGGGAAAAGTAGAGGAGAGAAGAGAGAATAAAGTAGGTGGAGAATAAAGTAAGAGAGATGACTTTTTGCTAAGAGCATCCGCAATGGTTAATAGGCCAGCCATAGGCCAGCCGCAATAAAAACAATTCAAAATATACTACATTTACGGAATTAAAATTACGATTAAAATACGGAATTAAATTTAGACACGTGTACGGGAAAATTCATTAATTGCATTTTAAAAAGTTACATAGATAAAAAAAAAAAGTACATGCATAATAAAGAAAAAAAACTATCGTCGTGCAGTCCTCCGTGCCCACAACTCTTCAATTATATCCTTTTGGAGTTGAATATGAGCATCCACTTGGCGCATGCTGGCAAATTCCTTGAGTCGGCCGGCTTCATCGAGGGGTACCCCCTGTCGTACACTAGGGGTGGCCGTTCCGTGGCTTGGACCGGCTTCATCGTCACTGACCCAACTAGTCAGTTGTACGCCTTCGTCTTCGACGATCATGTTGTGCAGGATAATGCAGGCGTACATTATCTCGGAAACGCATCCGACATCCCACAAACGCGTTGGGCCCTTGATTGCCGCCCATCGAGACTGGAGCACACCAAATGCGCGCTCTACGTCCTTACGCGCCGACTCTTGTCGTTGCGCAAAGTAAGCCTTCTTTTCATCACTTGTTTGTCGGATCGTCTTCACAAAGACCAGCCACCGAGGGTATATCCCATCCGCCAAGTAGTAGCCCATATCATGCCGGTTGCCGTTGGCCACGAATGAGACGGCTGGACCGACGCCCTGGCACTTCTCGTTGAAGAGGGGAGACGAGTTCAGGACGTTGAGGTCGTTGTTCGACCCGGCTACCCCAAAATACGCATGCCAGATCCACAGCCGGTAATCAGCTACGGCCTCGAGGATTATCGTGGGGTTCTTTGACTTGTAGCCGGTCGTGTAGGCCCCCTTCCAGGCAGTCGGACAGTTCTTCCACTCCCAATGCATACAGTCTATGCTGCCTAACATCCCGGGGAACCCATGCTTCTCCCAGTGCATCTGCATCAAATTCTGACAATCTTCGGGAGTAGGGCTTCGAAGGTACTGCTCACCGAAAATGCAGATCACGCCCCCACAGAACTCCTTCAGACATTTCAGGGCTGACGACTCACCGATGTGGAGGTACTCATCCCACATGTCTGCCGCGCCTCCGTAGGCCAACTGCCTGATTGCCGCCGTGCACTTTTGGATAGGGGTGTGGCCGGGTCTGCCAGCCGCATCGTGCCTGAAGCGGAAACACATATATTGACGCTCCAATGCCCTAACGATGCGCATAAACAACTCCGTGCGCATTCTGAAACGCCGCCGGAACATGTTGGCGGGAAACCGCGGGTACTCTGCAAAGTAGTCCTCGTACAGCCGCTGATGTGCAGCTACGTGATCCCGATCAATCACTGCTCGGTGGTGGACAACTGGTGGAGGAGGGCGAGGTATCGCCTGCTGTTCCACCATACGCATGTACCGCTCCATCCCGCGGTTCATGTAGGCCTCCATAGCCTCGTTCATCCTCCGTTCGTACTCCTCAGGATCCCCACCACTACCGCTACCGCTACCACCCGCGTGATCCATCGCTCGATGATGCTTTTGAACAGAAAGTTAGAGAGAGAGAAAACTCGTTAAAACAAGTGGTGCAAATGAAAATGAAACGAAAATCGCGTTTATATATGATTTAAAAAAAAAAAAAAAAATCGGAAAACACCGCTGGCCGATCGCTAGCCAATCGGGCCTCTGCAATGGCGGCTAGCCGATCGGCCAGCGGATCGGCTAGCGACGAGCGATCGGCCAGCCCACGCCGATGCGCTCGCCAATTTCGCGCTGGCCGATTGCAATGGTTCGGCTAGCCGATCGGCTAGCGCGACGAATCGGCTAGCCGGTCGCTAGCCGACCATTGCGGATGCTCTAAAAATGGAAATATGTCACTTATAGTGAGATACCCCAAAAAGGAATACAAGTCACTTATCTTGGGACAGAGGGAAGGGAGTATTGTATATATGTATAGATTTCTGGAAACAACAGTTACCATCATATATTTTTTTGATTGACGTTTAATTTCCGACATCTATTCCAATTAAAACGTGTTTACGTGTTCTTTAATTAATTCCATTGGGCATTCCAATTAATACGTGTTCTTCAATTAATTTCATGGCACCCACAGGTTGTGGGGCATCCACGATTTCTTTCCGTGGTTTGCTACGAACCATGTATGTTTTCATTTTATTAGGAGTAGTAGTACTTTTTAGAGAAATTCACAATTAATTATTCATGTCAAATGTTTCATAACCTATTGTCAGCCATTCGATACGATGTGATTATTTCGTCCCACCAGATAACGCCATGGTCTATGTTTGAATTTTATTTTGGCAAAATTGTCTTATCAATAAAATGTGTGATAGTTACGTGAATCTATTTCATCTATAGCAATAAATGTACAATTATGTGGATTTAATTTAATCGT
Source organism: Salvia hispanica (assembly GCF_029641045.1). Classification (NCBI taxonomy): domain Eukaryota; kingdom Viridiplantae; phylum Streptophyta; class Magnoliopsida; order Lamiales; family Lamiaceae; genus Salvia; species Salvia hispanica. The sequence goes on from NC_142697.1 coordinate 17,877,891, forward strand.
ACGACATTGTGGTCGGTTACATGTATATTCACATCATTTTATAAAAAAAATAATACATAAAAACTTTAAAAAAAATAAAATTGTTTAATATAAGAATCAGTAAAAAAACCAACAAATACTATAGCTCGCTACATAAAAAGAAAACTACTAACACAAACAACAGAGACTGCAGTGGCGGACGCAGAAATAAATCGTGGTAGGGGCTGAAATATATATACTCCTTCGTCCGTGAATAATCGTCTCTTATTTCCATTTCTCATATGTGTCGCGTATTGGTCTCATTTACTCTTTTGTTTCGATAAGTAGACTTCACATTTCACTAACTCGTCTCATTCATGATTTATTATAGTAATATATGAAAATGTAACTCATAATGCACTAACTTTTATTCTTTTTTTAATATAATTTTTAAGCACAGATTAAATCAAAGCAAGACGATTAATCACAGACAAAGAATATACTACTCCTATTAAACAAAATATTCCAACTGAATAACTCAAAATGTTGCCCTAAGTAGTTGTAAAAGAAGATAAATATTATTTGAGACAACTTCAGATTATTCAATGTGAGCACCTTAAACTAGTTATAGGATGAAAACTCTAAGCGAACATATTTGAAACAAATAAATATTTGTATAATAGAATTGTAAAGAAATGAAAGGAAAGAAAAAGAAAAAAAATAAAAAATAAAAAAAGCAGTAAAAACCTTTATCCACTTAGTATTTAATTATTTATACCACTACTGTATATTGAAATCAACTGTCAACGCTACTTTCAAGGCCTTATTATTTCACATAAATTTATAATTAAGTATTTTAGAGGTCATCTTCTTCTCCAAAACAGTCGTAACAGCCATCTTCTGCAAATTTGATTTCTCATATTTGACTCAGCGACTTCAGCCCCTACTCAACATTAATCTCACACGATTTAGTCTTCGATAACCTTAATTTAGGAAGGGCTTAAGACTATCTTTTTAAAAATTTAAAAGATTTTAGCAATAGGATAAAAGGAAAAAAAAATTGGGGAAGGGCTTAAGCCCCTCCCTGGGCCTTACTGGGTCCGCCAGTGGAGACACTCTAAGAAGCACCCTCAACACAACTTAGTACCAAGTAAAACATCTAACCAAATACTAAAAACGACAACAATAATATGAGACAAGGTTGAAAGCGAAGTACTTGGGATTTCAAGATGCTTTCCTAGATGTGAATGTTCTAACTTTTAAACGAATAGACAAAGGAGAATTTGAACTCAATTTCAGACTTTCAGTTCAATATAGTATTAAATACTTTAAATTGTTAGGAAGAAATAAATCATGGGAAAATGTATTATTGTAAATAAGAGTGTGATTTTTACCTAAGAAAGAATGAAAGAATGATAATGAATAAAGTATATCTTTCAACTGCAATGGTGGTTGTAATAAGGCATAAAAATAAATGAAAATGATAGGGTGATAGAGAATTTCGATAGGCCTAACTATATATATGGAATTATGGAGATGTGGGAGTAATGAATACAGTGCATGAAAAGGAAAGGCAAAATCCAAAAACATGGGCCAACCAATCAAACTCATTTCCACAATTTATTAATTACTATCATATTTTAACATTCTTAATTTCCGTGAAAGATTCACGTCATTTTTACGAGGCCATTTTTGGCCATGTTGTGTGCATTTGAGTAACTTTCATACTAGTTCTTAGTTCTTCTACTTTTCCAATTGACTGATCAGCATGCATTCATAGTTCTTAATTCTATTTTAATTCTAAGTAATAAATGTTACTACTATAATTCATAGTGAAATCAAGAATTAATAAATTCTAACCATAGGCTATAGCTAATAATTGATTATAAGTCGCAGATTAAATTTTATGATTTCTTTTATAATCAAGTACTTTTATGTATACACTATTTGGAACTAATTAAGTCATCATTTTCTTCTCATTGTGTTCTTCCTCATCTTAATTTATAAGAAATATTATAGGCACTCGTTCACCTGTCAAAAATCAAACTAATAGAAGTCAGGAAATTTTTAATTAGTTAATTGAGGCGACAAATGGGCTTAATCATAAATGAGATATATGTCGTAATAGAATATTGCCGAAGATAGTTGAAACAATCCATCCTAAGTGTGTCCCCACGTTAATAAATTAATAGATAGTACTACATGAATTAGTTCATCGATCTGTATTCATGTCTTAAATTCGTTTTTCTTTTTTATTTTTTTTTAAAAAGAGCCAATGATAATTTCTCAATGATTTCTTAATGATTAATTTGAACCTTTACGTATAGAGTAAAGGAAAACGTCTTATCAACTTAATTATGACTCATAGTCTATTTATACATTAACGTTGTTAGGAAGTTGAACTACGATTTTATATGACATGTAGATAAAGTTTTTGAAAGGTAAAATATCGTTCTGATATTTACGCGTATTTTTCACAAAAAGTCTAAATCCGTAATCTTAAACCTTTTATCAGACTAATAATTTTGTGTAATTTTTATTTATGAGAAAATAAAAAGTTAATTAAGAGTGACTATCCATTTTTAGTATGAGAATAAACTTGGTGAACAAATAGAAATGGACGGATAAAACTTTTTTTTTTAGATGAAAAAAGTAGTATTCCCTCCGTCCCATTAAAGATGACTCACTTTCCTTTATGGTTTGTCCCAATCAAGATGACTTATTACTTAAAATGGAAACCCCTTTATCTCTACTTTATCCCTTATCTCTTACTTTACTCTCTCCATTTAACACACAAAATAAAGTTGCATAAAATCTCGTACCGCCCAACAGAGGCGGACCTACAAAGGGGATGGGGAACCCTTGGAACCCCCACCCATTTTAGATTTACGTATAATATATGTATTCATTCAACAGTTAACATGCATTCCATAGCTTACTTGGTGGAGCAGATGGCCTAATATCTATGAGGTTAGAGTATAGAATCCTAGTAGCTGCTTAATATATATGTGTGTTGGTGTTTTTGGATTTTTCTCAGAGCAGAGAGCTAAATAGAATTAACATGTATGTGTTGGTTTTTTTGGATTTTTCTCAAATCTTAGAGCTAAATAGAATTAATCGTTTACCCATAGATTAATTCATTTGTCTAGTACTTAATTCATTTATGTTTTTTCACACAAGTAATTTTATATAACTAATTTTGTTTTTTTTTTTAATTTATGTAAATATCGTTATTGTAACATTACAAGAAAAAAATTATTTAGTTACATTGTAACTATAGTATATCATATTAGTAAATTTAATTTTAATGTTATGCTTTTTATTTAAAAATATATTCTTCAATTATTTCGACGTTGGCAATGTCACCATATGTATTTTAATTTATGTTACTAATTTTAAATTATTTATCTCACATTATGTGAACTATTCAAGTCGTGATTGTTTCTGGTGTTATTAATACTAAAAATACACAACAATTGTCAACCTTAGTTTGGGCCCCCCAGTATTAAAATCATGCATCCGCCACTGCCGTCCAAGAAAGGGGTCATCTTCCTTGGGACGGAGGGAGTAGTAATTTGGACCCTCCAGTGTTAAAATCACGTGTACTCCATGTAGATAAAGTTTTTGAAAGGTAAAATATTGCTATGATATTTGCGTATACTTTACAAAAAGTCTAAATCCGTAATCGTCGTAAACTTTTTTTAAGAAAATAAATTTATGTACTTGTCGTGCGATGATTAGTAAAGTTATACTATATGATTTCAGCTTGATATATAAAAGTTCGTTCAAGCTCGTCTACTAAACGAATCAACCTTGATTTGATTTGATTTTATCATGCCCACGCCCTGTTTATGTCGTTTTAACTTTTGGTTGAACTCAAAAATCCAAGTTCGAAACATCATGGTTGTATTTAAATTTATAATTTATTGATCCACCATCGTCATCACTAATTCAATGTCGTCTTTTAGAGGGGGCATAAAAATATAAATTGGAGAAGTAAAAGATAAAGGCAATAATTTGCAGAGAATGTGCGATCTAACATTATCGTGAAAACATATAAATGTTCATAATATTTAGAAAGTTTCAAATATTAAGATTATATTTTCCAAATACGCAGAAAACTCGGCTCACCGAATGTAATCATGTTTAATTTTCCTATTTTAATCCGTCTAAAATATTAATCGCTTTTCGTTTAGTACTAAATATTTATATCTAATGAAGTGAGATTTATATTATCCTGATAATACTTCTTCATATTTTTAATTTATAGTATTATTTCTATTTTACTAATTTTATATTAAAACATGTCATTTATTAAATAATACTCCAAATAAATATACTTTGCGAGATGCGGTCAGGATGACTGCCAGAAAACAAGCGATAAGAAACTCTTTCATTTTTAAATTTCATCTTTCTTTTCCATCGTTATCAATAAAAATGAATTTCACATTTTCTTCTTTTCTATTGTATACTGTTCATGAAAGATAATAATTACACAATTTAATATGGACGTGATAATATTATTATCCTCTTACAAAAGATAAGGACTAAGAAAATATATACAGAATTTCTTTTTTAAAAATAAAGACGAATGAGAATTTTCTTCTCTCCCGTTTATGCTTAAACCAAAATGAACGCATTCATAGCAATCTTTTCATACAGCAAAGTGAATGAATTTTTACGGCCTAAACGTGAAACTAGAGAACACTTTGACATTGCGTGTCCCAGTAATATATCTGAACTTAAAATTGGAGAGTGGTCAAGGTTCACCTTGAAAAGTTGGAAGAGGATGTTGACAAGGAAATAAAAATAACTATAACGAGAAAACTTAAACCATTATATAAGTTTAATTTGTCACTTCCTTTAGCACTAATTGGTTTTATGATAAAAGCCATGAATTTCTAACATTATCCCACGAATATTACGAAGTCAATCATCAATAAAGTGGATATTAGATTTGTAATATGAATAGAATTAACCATATACATATATTTCTAGAGATCAAAAACTAGTGAAAATGGAAGATTGGCCTTTAGCAATCTCCAAAAATTCAGCAACTGTTCACGCTTCTCCACGCATATAACTATTCAGTATAAACTTTGAACCTTCGATCCTATTTCCATAGATATTATAGAACATAGTGGGCAATACCTTACGAGAATAAAAAATTGAAGTAAAGAGAACATAGCATAATACTCCCTAGGGAGATAGCGCGCACGAGTCTGGGACTGGGAGATTGTGTTCTTCTTGCTCATTTCTTAATTGGGCTTTCCCCAATTAAATCAAAGCCCTTGTTAACTGAAGCTCATCAAGTAATTTTACTATTCCGGTCCCTCAGTCACCCATTAAGTGTCTACTTTCTTTTCACACTAAATTTAAAAATTATAAAGAAAAATAAGTTTAAAAATATTAGCGGAATATACATCTCAATTTTATAGTATAATTTTATAATAAATTATTAGTGGAATATGAAGTTTACTTAACCTTACTATGTATAACTATAGTAAAATAGTGAAAATTGACTCTTAATTGAGGATATATAGACCAAAATAGTAAAAATAGACACTTGGGACGGAGTGTAATTTGGATCATATAGTACATGAGTTCAATGAGATTATGTTTTTATACGTATGCATGTGTTGACCTAGCGGTAGAGTGATTGATGCCTAGACTAGGGTCACGAATTCGAGTCCACTTTGGCGTTTTGAAATTTATGTTTATACTAATAAAAGAAATTACTCTCTTAGTCTCACTCTAAGTGGAGAATTTCTAATTCGCCACAAGATTTTATGTAATACTTACTAGTTTTGTGAGTAAAGTGATAAGAGAGGGAAAAAGTAAAGAGAGTGATGTTTTCATATTTAAAAATATGTCATTTAAAATTGGACATCTCCAAAAAAAAAGAAAATATATTACTTAGAGTGAGACAGAAGGAGTAGTATGTTTTTATCCAGGACCCAATATAGCTTCGAGTATTTTTATTGATGGTTTACTTAGATGGATTAGAGTTTTGAAATATCTCTAAATACGACAACTCCTATCATTTTCACTAATTTAGCTTTATTTATATTCCATTGAAATGTAAAAACGAGAGGAATTGTAGAAATAATTAAAATGCCGATGCATTTATTCTTTATCTAGGTGAACTTCATACAGAATAAAGTAACAGGAGTATTTTAAGATCAAACAGTTGCAATAATTGTCAAAAATCTTAAATCTTGGACGGCCCAAATTAATGATGAATTTTATCTCTTTATCTCTTCTCTAGCCTACCCACATGATTGAAGTTTGATATGTTATTTCGGCCCACACATAAAGGGGCGTATTAAAACTCTTATATTTTGTTTCACATCAACTTAACGATGATTCTAGCTTATCTATATAAGAATAAATAACCATCTCCGCCTTTTAAGAATAAGTGGCTAATTTCTAATAATAATCTCTCATTGAAAGCAAAATAGTAGGATAATCATCTTCCTCAAAAGAACTTTCAAGAGATAAGTAGCCCATTCTAATAATAATCTCTCATTAAGAGCAAAATAGTTGGATACTTCAGAATATCGGTGCCATCAAAATTAAATGAAGTAGTTGAATCCAACGTGGATAAATTACAACTGGATAGACAAGATAAGTTTATAATTTAAATCATTGAAGGGCATTCTTACAGAATTTGACTAGAAAAGTACAATCTGACACCCCTTAATTTCTGTTTATAATGTGGAGTATAGTTTTCTGCTAATAAAGTAGAATTAGGAATAAAACATTAATTACTACAGCTAGCAGTCTATTTCAGGTCAAAAAAAATAGTGTATTCTTTTACTTCCTCCGTCCCCTGTTAGGAGTCAATCTTTGACCGGGCACAGGTTTTAAGAAATGTAAAAAAAAGTTGGTTGAAAAAGTTAGTGAAATGTGAGATTCATTTTTTTATATTGATTTTATAATAAAATGTGAGTGAATTGAGTTAGTGGAACGTGAGACCTACTTACTATTTATGGTAAAAATGAAGTGTGACTTTTAATTGGGGACGGACCGAAATGGAAAAGTGTAACTCTTAATCGGAGACGGAGGGAGTAATTTTGGATCGTCAATTAAAAATAGTCTTTTCGTAAGTTTCTCCCTTTAATGTGTTGTGTCTCATTTTTAATCAATAATATTTCAACAAATTTTATTTTTTAATCTCTTTTATACTTTACTAAATTAGGAGTACTTATTAATTACTATTAGCACTGTCCACTATTAAAATTTTGAAATATCTTTACACTATTTTTTTTTAGTACTTTTGTTTATTAATCATTTGCCCAGCTAGCCACAATGGAACCTTTGATCCATATGTACCTCAAAAGTTTTGAAATTTGTCAGAAATATTTTCATAATATATTTTAATTATAAATTAGAAATTTATTATTATTAAATTAGCTTTATTTGAGACTCTAAAAAATTATTGAATAAAGGTTAATAAATAAACATCAATAGGAAACAAAACTTACCATATATGCATGGAAAGCACGCTAATATATACTAACTCTATGTTAACAACAAACAATCAAACCAAACGAGCTCTAAAACGGCAATTAATAAGTGAAACTAATTTTATAGTACTATATTTTATGAGGCAATTTCTGAACAGACACATTGAGTTAAAAATAATTAATTAGCCACGAATTTGAAGAAAACTATACTTTGAGAGTTTTTGGTCAAAAATGTCCATTTGTTTATCTCTGTATTTATCTTGCCTCTTTCTTAGGTTTATTTCTTTCTTTAATTTTCTTCTCTCTCTCAACAATCTCCTGCCCCCCTAGTTATGTGGTAGTGGAGACATTCTTTTCGGCATGCAATTTAAGAAAAATTGTGTTAAGTGAATTAAGTAAGTGAAGAATAAAGTAGGAAATGCAAAATGAACATGTGAAGAGAAAATAAAGTTAAAGAGAGTAAAGTAAGTGAGAAGAAATGTGTTGACTTTACCAGAAAAATAAAATAAATAAAAGTGACTCAACTACTATGGTACATATAAAAATGACAAAATAACTCCACTACTATGGAATGGAGGGGGTACTACTTACACTGTCGCCTCCTCGCCCTACCACCACCACTTTTTTTTTTTTTAACCACCACCACTTCGCATTGCTAAAGCTTTAAACTCATAATACATAGTAGTTAAAATGGCCAATTCATATTCTTGCATATCAAACTTGCACATACAAGACATGAATTGGGCGAATTTATAATATACATACCAAATTTATATCATTCAAGTTTAGTAAGTTTAGTATGAATTCCGGTAATTTGAACTAGTTTTACTAGCCCCCTATGTGACCAACCTTGGCACCATGCACGTAATTGGTCTAGTTATATGAGCCTTACCAAACTTGTGCGCATACAATGCCGAGAGTCGAGACGATGCACGCAGTTCTAAACTCATGTTTCTATAATCAATTCGATCCCCCAATTGAATCGGGGGCAAACGCCTACGAAAAGATCGCTTGGATTTAAGAAAGGGTCGCTTGGATTTATCCATGGTTTGTTTGTTTAGTTTATTTCTTATCCCGAAAATCCTATTCCTTAATTGTCATTTGAACTACAAATAGGATTCTTTTTATTTAAATGCAATATCTTCTATTTCAATTTCAATGTGTTCTATATAATGTCATTTTTCTCCCCTTTCAAGGATAAGACATCCTTGGTTCAATCTATTTCTTTATTTCCCCATGAATCGTATGTTTGTAACAATAGGGACAGAATTTTCTCAATTCTAATCGATTGGGCGTATTGTGCCGATTCTTTTGAGTATATCTGGAAATACCCGTTGATACCTTCTTAACACCGTTTTGTATACAACTGGTACATTCCAAAATGACCGTTACCCGCACACCTTTCTTCTTGGCCATGAACCTCCTTTGGATTTTTGATTTACTCAACTCTTCTATTTTAATTCGAAATGAAGAAAAAGAAAGGAAGGAAAAAATAGAAGTTATTAACTTGAAATCCACCTTTAAAAGATAAAAATAAATGAAATCAAAGCCCAAAGTCATACATAATAAATAATAAGTAAGACAATGAGTTCAAAAATCTATTTAAATTCGAAGGGCAATTAAAGATCTTGTATTTTTGCCCTAGACCGCGACTTTCCTACTCTACCCCCACCTTTCATTTTTTTAATTCGAGTTTGAGACTGAGTCTCGCAGAGGTTGAATCCACTTTTATTCTTTCTCTTTCATCCCTTATTCTAGATTAGAAAAAAATGGAAAAAAGAGAAAATAAGGGGGGATTAGTCAAAGGTATTTGATTGTATTTCTAATCTTCTTCATTCCTTCTGGTGTCAATAACTATAATGAAAAAAAGGGGAATGTCAACTCATCGGGGAAAAAACGATTAATCTCTATCAATAGACCTGCTAAAGCCCCGAACCATAGCGTACTTAGTACTGGGGCCACGGAGAGATATGTTTTTAGATCTCGCATTGAAAAACCTCCTTTTTTTTTTAATTTTAATACATAAAGCATATATAATCAGATGTATATGTAGTTAAGGGTTACTCAGAGTTGTACACGAAATCCCTAATTCCAATTGAAATGTACAACGATCCATAAGATTTCCCTTTCTTATTATTATATGTTAAAAAATGTTAAATGAGGCCAAAAAAAGAAGAAATGGTCAGAAAACTTTGTTTCTCAATGCAGTACATAGGGATGTGGAAAACAAGACAGGAATTCTCTACAATTATACTGTAGAACAATTGAAGGGATGTGGCGCAGCTTGGTAGCGCGTTTGTTTTGGGTACAAAATGTCACAGGTTCAAATTCTGTCATCCCTACCTATTACTGACCCTTTGAGTAGTAACGAGGAATCAACCAAGATCGGTTCAAATTGCGTTGCGCGGAATCGTTCATTTTTATGAAACTATAGCATATATGCATATAAAATAAAAATGGAATCTTAAAAAAAAAAAGAATCTTTTCTTTACATTCTTTTCTATTCTGATAAGAAAGCGCTCTTAGTTCAGTTCGGTAGAACGTGGGTCTCCAAAACCCGATGTCGTGGGTTCAAATCCTACAAAGCGTGATCTTTTCTTCATGGATCCAATTAAAATGAAATGAATTCAGTCGTTTGCACAATAATTCAAATTGGACCTCCTGTGGATTAAAGAAAGGAGGAGGCCAATCAAATTTGAATTAATCAAAGGTCCAACTGATCGCCACGCCTGTATTTCTGGTGGATGGAAATATTTCTGGTGGATGGAAATACCTGAAGGTATCACAAATTTGATGTGAATTCAATCATTTCATAATATGTTCTCAAACTATTGTGCGCAATGTTAACTGCACACGAGTCTGGTATGAATTCGGCCAAGTCATACCATACATGTGCTTGCAGTCCTGAGACTTGATGTGCGCAAGTTAAATAAACTTGGTATGAATTAGGCCAATCACACTTACCAAATAAAAGGTGAGAAAAAAATACTCCATTTTTTTTAGGAGAAATAACTTTTATTACCATACATGAATTCACATGTTATGCTTCACCATCCGATTTCGTTTTCTTGGAACCAGACTTTGCTACCTAACGATCACATAAATTAAAGAAGAAAAACCTTTTAGGTATAGAGAAAAAACAAATCTAATAAAAAAAACTCGCTAATTTAATTTCGTCTTCGCTTTTAGTTTTCCCTTGTTCCCTTGTGCAAACTGGTTGGCGACAAATAAATAGGAAAAAAAATATAAAATCAATTGCATAGTATTCAAAATAAAAACAAACAGTATATATAAATATATGTATATATACTCTCTCCGTCCATCATTTTAAAGAATTATTTTGACTCAACATGGATTTTAAGAAATTAAACTTTATAAAAAAAAAATAAATGGAGAAAGTGAGTGGATAGTAGAACTCTTGGTTTCTAATGGATTGTGATTGTAAAAAGTTAGTGGAATATGAGTCTGCATACCAAAAATGGAAATAAATAAATGATTCTTTAAATTGTAGACAACTCAAAACGATAAAACGGCTGCATAAATGGTGGATGAAGGCATTAGTATTTTGCCTTTATGGATTTTTCGAAGATGCACAAAGTTCAAACCTAAGAAAAAAGGATTTTTGGCTTTTTAAACCAAAACCTTTCCCCGAATTCTGGTTTTTCCCATAAACTATGAGATTTTTTAAAACCACGAACTTTCATTTCATTAGGATTTTCTCCCGGCGGGTCAACGACGAAACCCGGGTTGTCTACGTATCAATTTTAATCCTATTTGTCACTAAATTGATTGCATGGATCCTATTTGGCACAATAATACATACAGTCACAATTATTACATAACAAATGACAACTTCTAAATAAACAAAACACAACTTTAACATTTTGAATTATGCTATTCGGGTCGGAAATGTGCTATTTGGGTCGGGTTGGGAAAATCCTAACGAAATGAAAGTTCGTGGTTTTAAAAACAAATCTCATAGTTTATGTGAAAAACCGGAATTCGGGGAAAGGTTTTAGTTTAAAAAACCAAAACCCCAAAAAAAAAAGATAATGAAAATTTTCCAGTGTTGAAAGATCTAAACAATTTTGTGGACCAAGCGGTGGAGGCGTCGCTGTAGATAGGCAGTTGCCACTGGAAGAGATGAAAAAAGGGTGGTGGCTAGGGTTTGAAAAAGAATAGAGAGACTGAGACAATGCTGTAAAAATGTTTGAAAATGAGATAGAAATTATTGTTGTATTTTTGTTTGAAAATTCAGATCTATTTTCCTCTAAAAATGTAAAAGAAAATACTATCCACAATTTAATGATTATAACAATTAACTAATTAATAAAAATCTCAAACTAAAGACCTTGAAATAAATAAGTATTTTGGTGTATCAAATTTTCCATTTAAAATATATACCTCAAAAATGAAACAAATTTCTTTACAAATAATATTGAATCAGTAATTAGTTAGTAGTATTAAATAATTGAATATATTTTCTGATCAAGAGACGTTAGAACCGACCACTGTGACTTTTAAAATTAAATCATAATGAACCAGGTAAGTCTTCGAAAACACTCATTGACTTAATTTAATACTATTGGTTTCAATATTCATTTCCCATATAATAATCATACCATATCACATAAATATATGTTTACTAACGTGCATTAATGAATATTTGATGTTCTCATCAATTTAATATGGGTTGTAGTCCAGCACAACATGGCCGTCATAGAAAAGCAACATTCTTTTTACAGTATATTTTCCTAAAAGAAGGCACGTTTTCTACCAAACAATCCAGCTTATTTATTGATAATTAATTAATGGCTTAACTGGGTGGCATGTACGAAGTGTATGGGAGGCCACAAAGTGGGGTCTTTATTATTTCTTGTCTTAAATTATAATATTTACAATTAAGAACTTTTAGAATGGCAGCAAACAGATTAGACAAGTACTGGCATCCCATAATTGAGACCAAAACCGAGTAGTATAATTACTGATTCGTTTAGAGGGTCAGAGAACTGCTCTCTCCGTCCCAGATTAAGAATAACTTTTTGTCATAAAAGTCCGTCCCATTTTAAGAGTCACTTTTAGAATTTTTCATATTTGGTCCTACAATTTTACTCTATTCTTCATTAAAATTACATCAAAATGTCATTACTACATTAAAATAAACCAAAACAAAAATGAAAAGTCAAAAGGGACTCACCTTCAACGAACTCTACCATCTCACTTCATTTATTACACACTCTATCATCTCACTTCATTTATTACACACTCCACCATCTCACTTCATTTATTACACACTTCATCCCTTTCTTAAAACCCGAGCTATAACAATAAGTGACTTCAAATGTAGGACGGAGGGAGTATAATTTAATCATTTTCCCCTAAACTTTAGTAGTCACAGTTGTCAACCTGCAGTTTAGCTCAGTACGTGATTATATTAATTATATAAATCACTAATTGCATTGGAACATAAAGTGAAAAGTTTTGAGATCTCAGCACACCATTAGTAGTTCTATTTTGTTTTAATTTTAGTGACAAGAAGAAATTTGAAGGCATACTTAATTTCTGGTCTATTAATTGGTTGTAACTAGACCTACCAAACGAGCATGGCATCCGCCGGTCCGATTTAAAAAAGAAAAAAATAATAAAATATAATAGTTCTTCGTCTACCTTGGTATTTTTCCAAATTGTATTGCAATATCAAAACTTTTTAAATTTATGAGGAATTTACTTCTAATTATAATTATTGTACATGATCGAAGGATAAAGTATGAAAAGGGTCAGAATTAGGAATTCATGGAATTGAGAGGGTCTAACCAATTTAACATTGTGTTTGCTCATCCAAACATTTTGAGAAATGTTATTCTTACATATCTTATGTCCTCATCGTTCGTGAGGATCTTTCTCCTTTAGTCCGTATATAATACTAATATTATTATTTTGTTTTATGCATTTAATTTGGTTCTATTGCCTCATGAATTTATTCTACAAATTACATAAAAATTGATAGCTTAGTTTATGTATTTTTGATATTACTTAAATAAACATAATAATAAGTCTGAGTTTAATTTTATTATTGTAATTTATAAAGTTAATAATATCGATAACACTTTTTAAGGTATTAGAGTCAAATTAAAATATACTAAATAAAATAAAGAACATGAAAAATGTACTAAATCGGGAAAGTGCTTACATAACATACACAGTACTATAATACTATAGTTAGTAGAACAATTCTGTTTTTATACTATAATCAATTTATTACCTACCTAACCACCACTAATAGACTGAAACATATATACAGCGAAAAATGTAGAATCTAGAGACATTCAAAGCTTTAATTTTGTATACATTTAATTTTTTAGTGGTCATATCATATTAGGAGTATAACTTACTTCATCAACTACATCGTTTAAAAGGATAGTTCATTATTATATATTTATTGAAAGTGGTCACCTACACAATCTACTCTTTCGAATGCATAATATATATTATTACACATAGATGATAGCTAAATATGGACTGATATTCAAATATATATCTGACTATGTTCTTGGTTCACAATATGCAAGATCATTATTTGAAATTATCAATGATCCGTAATTTTAATTGAAAGAGAAAGACCAATGGTCCAAAATGTCGATCAAGGACCAATTAAATAGTGGTCACTTATAGTCGGCACCTAGACATCATGCATGTGTGACCACATCACAATTTATATGCTCAAATAGCAAATTGTATTCCATACAATAAATATGACATTGAAATCGAAGCATCTTCATATAAAGATGTTGATTCAAGTAGGAGTAATTTATTTGCAACAATCCTATTGGTCTACGCATGACCTAGGGCAGTCATTCTTAGCAAACAAGACCCTTAATCCTACTTTGTTTTACTTTTTCTTGAATGAAGTGTTCCCAAAGCTTAAAAGGAGGCACAAATTCATAATTCAAGTCAATGTTGCAAATGGAATCATTTCAAACACATCTCCTTAAATCAGGACTATTGCAATAGGGCCCTACACAGTTACATTTGCTTTTACTTCAAATAAATACTCTAGTATTATTTAGAAAATAAAAGAATGTCCATACTAACTTTCACATAACCAATTTAAAAATAAAAAAAGCCATTGAATCTAGCTTTCTCAATCCCAATATTCTTACCAGAATTCCCTTCTCTTTTGAGAAAAAAAAAGTATCACTATTTATTCCTTTGTTTAATTACCGCAAAAAAATATATTCCTACTATTTCTTTCGTGATTTTGTAAGAACAGTGTCTTTATTTTCCAAAAATCTCAACAATTCGTTTCTAACAACTTAACAAAACGATGCTCCATTAATTAAACATATCAAGATACATAGATACCTTATGTGTGCATGTATTAGATTCCTAAAATCATGAACTTTGGAAGAAATTTGGTCCCACAAACTTAAAATTTGATCACAAAATTCATGAACTTAGGTTTTATAGTGAATTTTCCACTAATTCATACTCCATTTCTCAAATTCATGGGATATTCACTACAGACCTAATTTGTTCATGATTTTTGGAGTCAAATTTTAAATTTGTGGAACGTAACAAATTCGGTCAAAGTTTATGGTTTTATGAACCAATAGTCTTATTTCAAATTCATAATTTTGTTATTCCCACACCAAGTTTTCTGTTTTAAACGACATTCATTTAATATTATTCTTATATCAAGTCAAGTGTGTACTATAATAAAACTTTTTATGCTTTTTAATATGAGATTTCAAATCCAAATAATCTAGTATTTTCATATAAGTAATATTCAGTGAGTCTATCAAATATATTTCAAATAGGAAACTAGTAACATTAATTTGCAATAGGAAAATAACATCAACTTTACCAAATAATTCTATCCATTTTCATGACCAAAGCTTGTCATAACATGGATATGAGTCTTCTAACAATTCTAGTAAGATTAGTTAGACATGTGAATATAATGAAAATAATATAAATTCTTTGTATTTATATGGAGTAATATTATTTAAAATAATTTTATAAGATGCACACAAATAAAAATAATAAAATATAATGATCTACTATATTATTACTTTAACAAAGATAATCGACTATTTGGTCCATAAAATCACAAAGTTCAAACAAATTTAATATTTTCCACATACTTAATATCTCAATTACAGTCATAAGGAGTAACATAATTAATAAGTGCGCTCACCCAAGTTTTGGTTTTATTTGATAGTGCTATATCATGTGTTTCTCTACTTGACTGCGCTATGTTTGAGCAAATTAGGACACGAAACATTCACTATGAATATAGTTAAATTTGGAGAATGTCGATAATAATGATATACCAACATACAGATATATGCTGTTTGTATAATAATTGCTCATGATTCCAATAGCAAATTAGTAGAACAAATGAATACCGCCCTCTCGAACACATGTAGATTGAAGTGTACAATTCATTTCTATTAGATACAAATAGAACAAGATACTTGAAAATTAGATTTGGCTAATTATTATTCCACCAAATTAATTGGAGTCAAAGAGAGTTGATTATTAAAGAAAAAGGCCGAAATATGACCGCGGGCAGGAAGAGAAAGGGAGAGGGGGTGGGGCAGGTGAGGATTGGGGTGTCCTGTTCCAATAGTGAGCAAATTTACAGAGCAATGCCACCCATTTATTTGGGTCGGCCCCCCACCCTCGTTTTGAGCCAAACCACACCTCGAAACTCACACACTCTCTCTCTGTGATTGTGTATATTTTTTTTCCTTTCTCTTTTCTTTTCTCGCCCTCCGCTCCAAAATCCCATCTTTTTCAGTCTCTGCTCTGAACTGGCTGTTGTTTAAGATTTAGTATAGCCTATCCATCCCGACCCACAAAACAAGCCCCCATGTTTCTACAATGTATCTCATTCATCTTTCTATTCTTCCTCGCCCTTTTTCCGTAATGCAGGATCCTATTAATTTACTACTACTACTATAACTGAATCTTGATTTTTTTCTTCTTCTTTTTATAGACTACTGAATTTCTCAAGTAATGATATTTGGTTCATAGAATTTGTTGACATTACTAGAATATGGGATTTCGTTTTCTTTCTCTCTCTTTGATTTACTTTAATTAAAGAAAAGAGCGTAGCTGGCTTTCATCCCATTTGAGTTGCATCGTTTTCTCGTGTCCTCCATTCTCGAACTCCTTTTTTTTGGGAGGGAGAAAAAGTTTTGATCTTGGCTTACTTTCGAAGGGTTGCTGTTTGATTGTATGAAGTGGTGAGACGATGAGAGAAGATGGGAGCTCAAAGAAGAGCAAGGTTTGAATTTGATTCTCTCTGTGTTGAAGAATTTGTTTTCTGGAAAAAAGGAAGGCATGGATGAGCATTTGTTTGTTGTGATTTTGTTGAATGGAGTATTTCTGATTTGTTTGTCGTGATTTTGTTAATGAAGCTTTCATGGCCTAAGACGTTAGTCAAGAAATGGTTCAACCTCCAGAGCAAAGATGGGGATTTTCATGCTGATGAAATCATTTATGGAGGTAGTTTTGTCTCTGTAAAAGATTGTTTGAATTTCTTTGATGATTAAATCGGATCACCTCCATTTCATGAAAGATTAATTTTTGTTCCGAATTTTCTGGGATTTCTTGCATTTATGTCATTTGAAAGGGGTTTGATGAATTTCTGTATGCATCATTATGACAAATTAATTTAGAGCTGTTTTGATGTGAGAGTGTGGGAGTTACTGCCGTAGTGAAGCAGCTTTATTAAATAGTTGTAACTCTACTTTTCCAGGCGTTGATGAAGAATGGAGGAACAATTTACCTGAGAGGGAGCAGCCATACACAGTCAAGAAAAGCAACACAGGTTCACTTCTTCTGGATTATTCTTTTCAATCCCAATTATACTGCCAGTTCTAATATTAATTTCTCTTGTTATAGTGAGCAATTATTTGCAGTACTCTGTATAGCTTAATTTGACTAATTGGATTCACAGAAAAATTGGCTACTCGAAATCCAGAGTGTATGAGAAGAAACAAGTTTGAGTTTGATTCCACTCAAATTACAGATGTTCAAGATTATAGGTTTGTGCTTCCTTTAATCCATACACTCAGTTTATCACTTTAGCAAAGCCACCAAGGGAAAAAGCAAGTCTTTACTTTTTGTGTATTCCACTATGTTGTAATGGAACAGGATCTTTGTGGCAACATGGAATGTGGGTGGAAAGTCACCCCCGAGTTACTTGAATCTTGAAGACTGGCTGCACACGTCGCCTCCTGCTGATATTTATGTTCTTGGGTCAGTTCACTAGTCTGTGGCTTTTGTTGATTCTAGGCTAGCAAATTATTAATGGATGGATTCTGTATTGTCATTTTTAGTTTTCAAGAGATTGTTCCGTTGAATGCTGGAAATGTGTTGGGCACGGAGGATAATGGCCCTGCTAGGAAATGGCAAGCCCTTATAAGGAAAACTCTCAACAGCCTTCCTGCCTCTGGTGGTGGTGGAGATGGTGGAGGTGGTGGTGTTGTTTTTAATACACGATCCACGAGTCCTTATGAACTATATGATGACCTTAAAGGGCCAAACAGAGAACAAGATCCTTCTTTCTTTCCCCGTCACTCTGTGCAGTCTGTGAGCCAAAGCATGAGAATGGGAAGTGGGATTTCAGTGGCACAACCTAAACTTGATCCTAGATTCAGCATGTGCGATCGGGTTATGTATGGTCATAGGCCAAGCGATTATTATGATCAAAATGCAAGGTGGGATGCTTCCTCTGATGATGAAGACGGGCCAAGTGATTCGTTTTGTGCACAGTACTACAATGCCTCTGTCTCCATTGAGGACAAAGACAAGAATCCGGGCCAGTCAAGATACTGTCTTGTGGCTAGCAAACAGATGGTTGGGATACTTGTCACGGTATGGATAAAGACAGAACTGAGAGACGCTGTGCGCAATCTGAAGGTGTCTTGTGTTGGGAGAGGGCTGATGGGTTATCTTGGTAACAAGGTACGCCTTTTCTGATCTTGGTTGTTGTTCTTCGAATGACCAACAATGGCACAATCTTACATTGTTTTGTTTTGCAGGGCTCGATTTCAATAAGCATGTCTTTGCACCAGACAAGCTTCTGCTTCATCTGTAGTCACTTGACCTCTGGGGAGAAGGATGGAGACGAGCTACGAAGGAACTCTGATGTCATGGAAATATTGAGGAAAACAAGATTCCCAGAAGTCCATGCCACGGCAGAAGAGAGCAACTCCCCTCAAACAATCCTTGATCATGAGTATGTTTCTCATTCATAGCCATCTACTCTTTTTGAGCATTTGGCTTTGTTTATATTGTGCTACATTTACTACTTGAATAATTAACGCAAAATACTCTAGCAATGTTCCTTTCAGCAAAATCCTAAAACAGAAAAGAAATGAATTTGTTTCATATGCTAAGTTCTCATTTAAAATATTGCTCATGTTTTCTTCCAGTCGAGTGATATGGCTTGGGGACTTGAACTACAGAATTGCACTTTCGTACCGATACGCGAAGGCTCTTGTAGAGATGCGCAATTGGAGAGCGTTATTAGAAAACGATCAGGCAATAATTTCTAATTTATAGCAATTTAACACCATTTCACTGATTTGCTTTATCTATGCTGATCTCTTTTCTTCTCTTGAACAGCTTCGGATAGAACAGAGATATGGGCGTGTTTTTGCAGGATGGAACGAGGGGAAGATCTACTTCCCTCCTACGTACAAGTATTCAAATAATTCAGACAGATACGCAGGAGAAAATATGCGTCAAAAGAAGAAACGAAGAACACCTGCATGGTGACTATCTTATCGAAATACATGTTAACAAACCATGCTTACACGATTC
Source organism: Salvia hispanica (assembly GCF_029641045.1). Lineage (NCBI taxonomy): Eukaryota > Viridiplantae > Streptophyta > Magnoliopsida > Lamiales > Lamiaceae > Salvia > Salvia hispanica. The sequence continues at coordinate 17,897,156 of NC_142697.1, forward strand.
TTATTCTTTGTGTGTGAATGAAGGTGTGATCGTATATTATGGCACGGCCATGGTCTCAGACAACTCTCATATGTTCGTGGGGAGTCGAGGTTTTCAGATCACAGACCAGTCTGCAGTATGTTTTTGGCAGAAGTCGAGTCCACCAATTGTGGCCGTTTCAAGAAAAGCACGAGCTATTCTAGCGCTCGAGTTGAGATAGAGGAGCTCCTCCCTTACTCACGTGGATACGATCAACTAAAGTCATTCTGAAAACCATATCAAATCCAAGTTCCTGCAAGAAATCCTCACCTTTAGCTGCATAAAAGAGCAGCAAACCATAAAGGTTCGTTCATCATCCTAGAACTCATCCTCTTACATAACAATATTTATTCTATAACTCAGAAGTTACTCGTATTCTTGCAGATGAACCCTATAAAACATGGATAGAGATCATTCTTCAACATATTTGGGGTTTATGGTAATCAGCATTCTGTTGCTTTACTTAATGTTTATTGTTTGCAACAATGCATTAGTCTTGTTACTTCTAATATGCATATTTTCAATTATATATTTGCAGGCTCAAAGTATGAAAAAAATTAAAAGAGGCCAAAAGTTCTAAAATTCACAACCAATAATGAGGTAAATATAGAAATATATGCACACATCATTCATTTGAGCAATCAAGTGTTTCTATGTTGAAATTAAGATTATTTGTCAAATTTGGATTATTTTGCAGGATGGAGCGAATCAGTACATATGATTGAGAAGTCTGCGTAAATGCCAGAATTTTTTGTAGCTTAGTTCATAAATGTTGCATCCCTTTTACTTTTTACTGGAACCAAGAAATGGTGATGGCCATTTTCACAGTGAAGGAAAAAAGAGAATTTTGAGCTTTATAAAGTGTAGAATTGAAGTGGAAACGTGAACTGAAAAGGAAATATTGCTGTCATTGTTCTGCAATTCCATTGCTCTCCTTGGAAATTGAGCTCAAACTGCAACTTGTCATATCTCACAGTCAACATTTATTTTATTAATTTATTTTTGCCGCTAAAGATTTCGATAGAGATTGAAACAAGTCGTTTTCAACTTTTCATCGATGGAAAAGTATAAATACTGTGATCTAATGTTGTAATTTCATGGCCAGAGATAGGAAAATCATTTAATTATAAATCTCTATTTTTTTCAGATTTTTGCAAAAAAATTATTTCTCATTCACTCATATTGCGTATAGATTGTCACGAGCAATGATATGAAAATATTGTCTTGGAATGAAAATGTAAAATAAGAAAAGGTGATTTAGTTATTTTTTTTACATATAAACGGAAAAGATATAAGAGAATCTAGACTTTTCCTACTGAATCTCATTTTTATAATTTTATTTCTAAATTTATCACCTATATATAATAAGAGTATATAAAATCAATATTAAGTGCTACCTCCGTCCCACAGTAGGAGTCACTCATACCGGTATGAGTTTTAAGAAATTTAAATAATAGTGTGTTGAAAAAGTTAATAGAATAAATGACCCATTTTTTTATATTGGTTTTATAATAAAATGTGAATGGAGTGAGTTAGTATAATATGAGACCTACATATCCTTTATGGGAAAAATGAAATGTGACTCTTATTATAAGACGGACCAAAATGATAAAATGTGACTCTTATTATAAGACGGACCAAAATGACAAAATATGACTCTTATTATGAGACGGGGGGAGTAATATTCTCTTTTACAAACTGACTTTGTTCAAAGTGATCATTCTTATCATTAAAAGTAATAGTAATAAAGTGATTAATATTATGAACAAAAGTGGTTTTATCTTATGAATAAAATGAAACTGTGTGTTCTAAATCAATATTAATCACAATGTTTTAAAATTGGATTAGTGAACGAACCAGTGAAACTATTGATTCATGGTTCAACCGACAAGACTAGTTAAACCATCGGTCGAACAGTTATAAATTTATAATGTTGTGAGTATATACTCCCTCCACCCATAATAGAAGTCATAGTTGATTTGGGTACGAATTTTAAGAAATATAAAGAAAATTGAGTTGAATAAGTTAGTGCAACGTGAGTCTTATTCATTTATAAGACTATCAACGACAGTAACCCTCAATGCAGGGTCACACGTAAGAAAAATACTCCCTCTGTCCCAGAGAAGTTGGCATACTTTGAAAATGGCACGGGATTTTAGGAGGTTTTGTTTTGTGTGTTAAATGGAGCGAGAAAATATAATTCTTATATTCATGTGAGAGAGAACTTTTTTCCAAAAAGGGAAATGTGACATCTTTTGTGGGACAAACTAAAAAGGAAAGTGTGCCAACTTCTCTGGGACTGAGGGAGTAACATTTTATTTAAAAATAAATCAAAATTAACATTTTGTTTGTGACCCTCTATGGATAGAGCTTATGTCGCCCCCAAGAAAAATGTGGGGGTCAGACATGTGGCGCCATATTACTGGTTGGCATTTTAAATATTTATTATGTTGTGTTTGCATTGAATTAGTTTCCTTTTTATTTTAACTTTTAATCTATAGCTTAGTCGATTTTTATTTTCATATCACCATATAATTTTATATTTATTTATTTATTTTCATGTAATATTATATTTACTGCAATTATATGAATAATTAGTAATTACTATTTATTATACATTTAAATATAAAAATTTATATCTTTTTATGTATTTATTAAAAATATTTATAAGTATGTGAAAAGAAAGTGGGGTTAGAGTCACTGGTAGAAGTGAGAATTATATTAAGATGGGGTTATATATATGGATGAATGAGAAATAAATATTTTATTAAAATGTTGATTTGGATTGGGTTATATGAGGGTTACGAATGAAGATAGTCTAATAAAATGTGGGTGTAACAAGCTGATGGAATGTCGGGCCTACTTTAAAAAGTGTAATAAAATTCATATTGTGGAACGGACAAAAATGACAAAATAGAACTATTATTGGGACGAAGAGTACTATATTAAATGTGTTAGTATAATATATAATTAAGAATATATCACAAAATATTATATTTTAGAAAATACAACTAATAAGCTACTGTATAATTAATAATATATCAAAAAGTATAAATCCTTATGTATATTTAATTATATATTAATCCATATATTCCATAAAAATATGTGCACTTTTCATTTTCGTCCATTCCACAAAAAATATGTGCATTCCATATTCGGAAAATTATCCCAGTTTATTACCCTTATACATCAACTTATTTACAACTTATACCATCATTAAACACTACTAATAATGTGAGTCCAATTATCCACTAACTCTACTATAACTACCCTTCTCCTCACCTCTCTTTTATTTTACCAAGTACAGTATGTCTTAATTCTCTTGTCGTACTAATTGCCCATATTTTTATGGGACGGAATTGTAACACCCCTCATTCATTTATCTATGTTGTGTTCCATATATATATATATATATATGGAAATGATCAAAACAAAAATGCCTTTAAATCAAGAAATATAGGCCGATTTTGGACCATAGGATTAGCTGATCTGATCTTAAGATTAAAAGATCTAATGGCTCCATTAATTTCTTAAGTATTATCATTTTAAACATAAAAAAAACGTATAAGGATAGAAATGATATTTTGTCAAGTGTCTTGTTATGGAAATCCCTAAAATCTTGCATTATTCTTCTGTCAATTAAGATTTTTTGTGCGTGATTAATTAGATAACTTATTCAATATCATCAACTTCATCTTCTTCACCACTCCTCCATATCCTCCATCTCCTTTACCAGCAATCCCTTTAATCTTTCATTATACTTATTCAAGAAAAAATATTGAGGATTTGTTCTTCGTGATTTACTTATACACCAGAATTTATTTGCATTGTCAGGTTGTTTGAAATTACTCAGTTCGTTCAGATTTGTATGAGGCATCCTAGTACTCGGTAGTTTTATGTAATGACTCAAATATTGGATTATTATGACCCAATTTACCATAAGTTGACATGACCCAAATATTCGTTTAGTATGACCCAAAGAATGGATGATGTTTGGGTTATTGTTTGTGTATTCTTCGGCCGTATGAATATTGAGTTTTTTCAATATGTCAAAAACATGCGAATAATCGTGCATTTTACTTCAATTTGTTTGATACGAACATTTCGATCAGATTTGTATGACGAATTCTGGTACTCCGTAGTGTTATATAATGAACCAAATGTTGGTTTGTTATGACATAAATTAACCATACGATGCTATGACCCACATATTCATTTATTATGACCCAATATTCGGTCGTACTAATATTCAGTTTGTTTGATACGAACATTTCGATCAAATTGTATGAGACATTCTGGTACTCAGTGGATTTATGTCATGCCTCGAATGTTGGTATATTATGACACAAATTAACCTAACAATGCTATGACACAAATATTCATTTACTATGACCCAATGTATCGAGTAATGCTCATCACATGGACTATCATCTACAAGAAACAAGAGAAAAGCATTCCAAAGTCATTATAATGGAAGTTTTTATCATCTTCAGCCGTTCCTTTCCTTTTTCCCTTTTTGGACTGATTTTGTTATGTGGTGCTGTATCTGAAATATCAACAAATTAGTGAATAACACTAACATAAGCCAAACATAAAAATATGTGTTTTTCCCATAGCTAGTCACCATATGATTGGTGTAGCTCCATCATATCTCATACCAATTCATGCGTTCTTCAAAAGCAGAGGTACAAAAGGTTAAAAAATATAACTTTAACCTTGTTTTGTGTCATTAATACCAGGCCTCACTTCAGCCGAGGGTTTTGTGGAAGTTCGCCCTTTTGCTTATGAAAAAAAAAACACAATTAAATACTACCAGAGTTCCAATTAAACTACATTCATTCAAAACCCAGAAATTGTAGTAGCCATACCTTTCGGTGCTTTAGGGATCGTCGGTATCTTCTTCTTCACCGTCGTTCTTTGATACACTACATGACATCCAACCAATTGAAGTGAAAATTTTGCCAGATTTTGACAATTTTAAGTCAATCATTGTACGAAATCTTACTAACCTTTTCCGTCATGCCTCGCCGATCCAGAAGCTCGAGTGTCGACCATTGTTGAAGTAGGCTTTTGGTTCACCCTCCTCGTCGATTTCAGAATCATAAATTAGGATGAGGGTTTTTGTGAAGTATCCGATTTGTGTGGAGGTAGGGTTTTTCTTGATTTTGAGAAAGAAGAAGAAGATCTGAGGGAAAGTGGAGGAGTTTTCGTTGAAAAGAGGGTGTGGAGTAATGACTCCCAATTAATCTGCACTTAAAAAACGGAACGACGGTTCCTAATTTTTTTGGTTCCTAATTTACCCCTCGCATGACACAAATCCGTCTTATTATGACCCAACAAAAACGAGGAGTCATTCCAGATTGAGGCTAATAATCTCCAAATCTGACGGTCCATATATGGTCTGTATTTCTATACTTAGGGACTTCTTTTGGTAGATGAAAACCCTATATATATATATATATAGGGATGTATTCAGGTCAGAACGCTAAGTATAAGTAAAACTCAAAACACTTGCAGTCCATTGGATCTTATGATCTAACGGTTAGATTAATGCCACGTGTCATCTAATGATGTAGAATTTTAGACTAATAATGTAGCTCGGATAATAATGTAGCATTTTAGTTTAATAATGTACAGTTTTAGTCTTACAATGTACATTTCCATTCTAATAATGTACCTCGGCGAATAATGTACATTTTTAGTATGATAATGTAGCTTATCACAGCCATCCAATCTAAGGATCTAAGGGCTGTGATTAGTGCTGTGTTTTACACTAAGATGCTGTAAGGACCCTAACACACCCCTATATATATATATATTCAATTAGTGTCTAATTCTACAAAAATAATACTCCCTCCGTCCCATGCTAAGGGGTGAGCATCCGGGTTTCGGTTCGGTTTTTTGCCCAAACCGAACCGAACCCAAAAAATCGAATTTAGGCTAAAATCAAAACCGAACCGAAACCGAAATCCGAAAAACCGAAATCCGAAAAATCGAAAACCGAACTTTAAAAACCGAACTAAACCGAAAAACCGAAATTTTATACGATTTAAAAAAGCCTAAAACTTTAAAACCGAAAAATAACACAAAAAATCATAAACATCCATCAACCAACAAAAATAAATATTTAGGCAGAAACATAAAATAAAGAGTTTCATGATCTATAGGGATGTAATCAATTGCTAACTAATTACCAATTCCAAATTGAGATCAATTTTCAACCATTAGATTAGAAGATCTTGTGGTTAATATGATGCCAAGTGTAATATATTTTAAATTTAAATAATTATTAATTAAATTAAAAGGGTATTAATGTCAATAGTAGTTATAACTAACTACTTTCTCTCTCCTCAAAATCATCTCAAATCTTTAAATTTACGTAACTCTCTCAATTTAAATTATTTTTTCGCAAAAAATATATCAAATTAAAGATAATTTAATAAGGATTCCAACGAGATCTCAATTACATATGTTCCGACGACGTTCGGATGATGAAATTTGATATTTTTTATTTTAGTTTTCGTAAATGTTGATACCTAGATTTTTATCAACAAATACATCAAAAAATCTCAATAAAACCATGTAAAAATCTCAATAAATATGTATTGATATTTTCTTGTACTAATGTTGATATTCTTATATCATATTGTTGATATTTGTAATACACAATGTTGATAGAAAAAAACACCCACGAAAATTATCATATGATAACATAATGACGATATTACCCTTTTGTTGATATTTTGTCTACTATTTATTGAGATTTGTGAGCTTTAATCTCATCCACCCATTTTAAAATCCAAGGGTGGAGATTTAGTCTTGATTTTGGATTAGGGTGCTATAAGCATTAGAATAAGACCCTCTAATCAATATACAACAAATTATAACAAATTAACAATGTAGTCCATTCCCAAGTCTTCAATCCTCTCTGTTTCACGGATGAGCTTTGGCCATAGTTTTTATCATAAGCTTTGAATCAACTTTGTAAAATCTGTAATACAAAATAATCCCATAAGTTATTAACAATGAAGGAGAGAATATATAAATGTATAAGAAATGGTACTGAACAGTAGAAAATTAGAGAAAAAAAAAGTTTGAATCTTGGACAGCAGATCTGGATGATTAGGGGCATCCAATTTTTAAATATCACAACACTTAATTTAAGCATATGAATTCAGCTTCAATGCTTGCAATAATCATCTTTAAATATCAAAGTTTACAGATCCAAATACTTATCCTCTGAAGAACACATTAATGCCTAAACACAAAAACTTAGGTATTTTAATTTTGACCACTAGTTTGAGAGCTGTGAAGAAAATAGACAAGTCTGAGTTTTTACCTTCTTCTGAAGGCGGTGTAGATGGCTGGAACACGGCTGCACTGCTGGAGGGCGGAGACGGCGTGGATGGCTTGAGGCGATGGGCTAGAACAGAGATAGGAGACAGGTTGGAGGCTTAGAGTTATAGATTTAGAGTGGAAAACGGAATTGAGAACGGAGGCGGAGAGATTGAGAAAGGAGGCGGAGATGTTGTGAAAGGAGGCGGAGAGGCAGAATTCTATTAGGGTTAGAGTTATATATAAATAATATTTAAATATATTTATATTAAATATAATTCAGTTTTTCGGTTTTTTTTCCGTCCGAAACCGAAAAATCGAAATTTTTGCAATTTTAAAACCGAACCGAATTTCAAAATTTCGGTTTGGTTCGGTTCGGATATTCGGTTTTCGGTTTTTTTGCTCACCCCTACTCGCACTTTTCATTTTAGGCTGTAAATTTGAGATTAGTTTTATTGTGTAATTAAATTAGAATTTTAAGTGTAATGAGACGTCACTTAATAAAGGACCTCTTAACTCAAACTAACATATTAATTAAATGCATTAATTCTAACTTAAACTATAAATAATGTAAGGAGTTTGTGACGTGCCGAAAAGTAAAAGTGCAAGTAACATGAGACAGAGGGAATAGTGATTTATTCTTTCTATTCTATTCTTCTTTTTATAATTAGATTTATCTAATAAATTTGTAATTTATATTCAAAATATTTTAATTTTCACAATTTAGGGTGTTACAACTCTCCACCCCTTAAGAAAATTTTGTCCTCGAAATTACTTACCTGGATCGAGAAGATATGGCTAATGTTGTTGTGTGTCCTGGTCCTCTTGAACTCGTATGGCATATGTTCGTGCTAGAGCCCTATGCTCTGCTCCAGAATTAGTCTCCGGCACTGAACTCTGACTTTTGCGTGTCCTAATTTCATGTTCTGGCCTACGACCTCTCTGAAGGGTAGGCTCTGATCTCGCTGAAGAAGCCACATGAGTTGGTGGTGCTTTTGGGCAATCTTTCAAATAATGGTCTTTCGACCCACAACGGTAACAAGCACCAGTCGTTCTCCAGCACTCTCCAAGATGACGTCTGCCACATTGTGCACAAGTTGGCACTATGTCTGATCCCCCTGTACTGGCTACAGAAGTGGCCTTTGATGGTGATCCTGATTTTTGTCTTTGATTATTTTTAGAAAAATAGGCTGGTGTTGAATGTCCACTAGCACTCGAGTCTCTAAACTTCTTCCCTGGCTGGTCTGATATGAATATGGAGGTTTCCGCGGATCTCTTCCCTTGACTTGTCTCATTTCTTTCAATTTCTATACTGGCTGCCATATGTTCTGCTGACTGAGCCAAGTTTGATAGCTTAGTCAGATCTGACGTCTCCACCCCTAAAAGATCCTTCTGGATACTGGTCCTCAATCCTGACCGAAACTTCCTGCACATGTCGTCATCAGTGACCATTATTTCTCGAGCATATCTCGAGAGCCGTCGGAACTCGGTCTTGTTGGGACTACCGCAGCGGAAGACACGGAAACCAAACAGGTCCTTGACCGGATCTATTTAGGTGATTATGCATTCGACTCCAATTTCATGCAATAAACATAGATCTATAGATATAACATCAAATAAACACATAATCATGCATATTCGATGTAGATTCGATTGTTACCTCATAATCCATCATTGGATTGACGTTGCTAGCTGCACCACCCGGAGATCTTTGGTTTATCGACCATGAATCTTCCGTACTATTCCCTCGTCCTTGATTCTCCATCCGTGTGGGCGGATCTTAGAAAACCAATTAAATAACTTTGAATGAATCTAGGGAAACCCAATACAAACACAAATTGTCTAGATCTAATCCTATGAATTAGGATAGATTAAGAACAATAATCAAAACCCTAATTCTCCCACTACTATGGCTCGAAAATCGAGACCAAGAGGAAGAGGAAGGAGGCGCCGATTTCTAGGCACTAGGGTTAGGGTTTTGTGTTGTCTTGGATTGTGTACTAGGGTTTCCCTTTCATTCATTATTTATAGTGGACCTTATTGGGCTAGTAAGGGGATCCATGGAATGACTTAAGTGTTGGGCTCACCCATTAGATAAATTACTAATTAAATCAAATGACCCATGATTTAATATATTATCAATGGAATATTATTTTATTCCACTAAAGAATAATATTGCACTCCCACTTAAATCACCAAATTACAAATAACTTGGGTCCATTTTATTTTATAATATTTCCCGCGTTTAAGATTATCTTGATCCGTCAATTTAATTCTTTTGTCTGCTATGTGACTAGAATTAAATTAATTCTCCAAAGAGTTTTTCTAGTTTGAAACTTTATTTATTATTCGTGGAATAAATTCCAACTGTGCAGTTTTCTGAATAATAAATTCCTCTTTCAAACACCTCTTGGGGATCACCCCTTAGGGATTTAATCATACCACACTGGGCACGCGAATTCTATGAAATAATATTCCAATACCTTCATGTTATTCAATTACTACCACCCAAGATATCATGAACTTGAGTTACGTACAAACTCTCACATATTGATAAGTCAAAGTGGTGTTTGATTGAATAAACAATATTGATATTAATATCATAGACTAGAAAATACTAAACTTTCTGAAATATATTCTTTCAGTAGATAGCAATAAAGAATACATTTCGGATTAGATCCTTTCAGTGCTTTACCACACCGGTGTTACTAATCTCTTCTTAGGTAAGAGAGAATTATCACAAACACCGCAACCGTACCAATAGGTAGCCAAAGCCTATCTAGATTGTGAATACGTTTTTCTTCTTACTAGATCTGGCCAAGTCCCCTACTGGAAAACTCATGAGGAGATTCATCGAATTTCCCTACTTGACCTTCTTAGTAAAAAGCCTTAGACTTGTTTATCATATTTCAATAATAAACCATTATATTATATTATTTATTCTCATAATTAGGTAAACAAGTGGACGTGGCGTTTCTCGTATACATGCACAAGCTGACTGTACAAAGGCATGTACGCTCGAAGCATCTTTTAGTATACAAACCCCAACAGGTCTCATATTGTTGCACCGTCCTCCCTCCTTGAGTTAACTGTAAAAATTCACGTCGTTTATCTTCCATATACTGCTCCCCCACGTAGCGTTTCCGGAACTCTTTTACAAAGAACTCCCAATTCACTCTCTCTAGAGGCTTAACTTGTAGAACACTGGCCCACCATATGTAGGCTTCGTCTTTCAATAACGCTACAACACCTTGTAACTTTTCTTCAGGAGTAGGATTCATAAATCCAAATATCCTTTCCAATTGTTCCAACCAGTATTCAGCTCTGGTTGGATCATCATCCTCTCTGGTTGGATCATCATCCTCTCCGCCCTATACATTTGCACTTCTTTTACTATCGAGAGCAAACTTGGTTGTGGTGGAGGAACACTTTCAGCTATGCGCTGCAGGGCTGCAGTTAGGGTCCTTAAAATATCATCTTGCCCTTGTGGATGAGCCTCAGGATGTCCTCAAGAGTGACTTCTAGAGTTTTCACCGGACTGAGATTCGTGTCTACTATTCTAAACATCCTCTTCTGCCATACCTGGATTCGAAAAAAAATGCAAAGAATAGAGGTTGCAGTTAAGCTAATGATATAAACATATTTCCCATTCCTATGTGGCGAGGGTTTTCCTATATATATTTGACTCAATCTGAGCCTAGGATCAGCTAAACCTAGGCTCTGATACCAAACTTGTAACACCCTTCATTCATTTATCTATGTTGTGTTCCATATACATATTCAATTAGTGTCTAATTCTACAAAAATAATAGTGATTTATTCTTTCTATTCTATTCTTCTTTTAATAATTAGATTTATCTAATAAATTTGTAATTTATATTCAAAATATTTTAATTTTCACAATTTGGGGTGTTACAAATACTAATTACCAAGTATGATAATTATAATAAAATATTGTATTATACCTCTCCATCACACTTGAACTCAGTATGATTTTTAAGAACCACTCTCTCTGTGTCTCGCAATAAGAGTCTTATTATTTGATTATGACACAAGTTTTAAGAAATATAAAGAAAAATGGGTTGAATAAGTTAGTGGAATATAAGTCTCATTTATATAGTTTTATAATAAAATATGAAGTAGAATAAATTAGTGGAATGTAAGCCTACTTATCTTTTATGGTAAAAGTGAAATAAAAGAACTCTTTTTGTGCGACAGACCGAAATTGCAAAATAAATACTCTTATCTTATTGTGGGAAGAAGGCAGTACTATTAAATAATATGGGAATAAAATGTGGAAGAACTACTATAAAATAAAATGAGTATAAAATGGGGGAGAGCGTCGACGCGGACGCTCCGCAATGCCCACTGTGGAAGTTGGCGACCAGTGGCGGATCCAGGGGGCAGGAGGGGTCGACCGCCCCTTCCCGACGACCCGCTACCATTGACCAAGACGTGAATTTTTCATTGTCGCCCCCTCCAATAGCTTCTGACGTCGCCCCTCTCCCATCCATTATCTTCCAATAAATTTTATTTCACCCCATCTATATTTGGATCTTGGATCCGCTACTGGTAGCGACACGAAGGGGAGGGAGGTAATTTCGGCCATTGATGAAGTGAAGAAGAAAAAACATAGGGGATTGGGGGAGAAGAATAAAGAATGGAAATATTGTGTTACTTATGAAATAATTTTGTGCATTAATAAATATATTTGTGGAAATAATTGAGTTAATTATTTTTGAATTGGTGACATTTGTTGGATTTTTTAAAATTAATTATTTAATTAATCAATATTCCATGTGAAAATATATTTTTAATTATTTAATGATATTTATGATTAGAAATAAAATTGATTCATTATTTATTATAATAAATAGATTTATTAAATTTAGAAACAAATAAAATTTTTATGTATTTGGAATGAATAGTGTAAATTAATATAGGATGTGTGGGTAGGGACGTGGCGTGAGGCGCCCCACTACCACTGTAGAAGTGATAGTCTAACGCAAAAAATAAGGGGAATGATGATGTGGCTAAAGCGTTGATCGCGAATACTCTTACAAATTGGACCATAAAGTTCAAGTACATTAATGCACATCTGATTTCCAAATAAGAAACTTCACGTTTTTCACTACTAATTTCTTCGTCCGTGAAAAATGTCTCATTTTGGCATTTTGAGATGTTCATCTACTTCTTATCATTTTAGGTGAGTGACCTTCACTCAACTAAATCATTATACTCATATTTTATTATAAAATTAATATATAAATATGAGTCCATATACCATTAACTTATTTTTCAATTTTTTAAATTTATGTCGAGTCCAAATGAGGTTATAAATAGCAATTTGTCGAGTCAAAACGAGATTATAAATATCGAACGGAGGAAATACCTTCCTTTTATATGTTTGACCATTCGACCCTAAAACAAAGGGATATTGAGCATGGAGGAAAATTTAAAAAGTTAAGGAAATATTGTTATGAAAACATATGTGGCAAAGGTACTTAGAAAAAGTGCAAATTATATGGTATTATACTTTTTAAAAATATACTACGTACATTCGTCCCATAATAATAGTCCATTTTTGTCATTTTAGTTCGTTTCATAATAAGAGTCCACCTTCACTTTTACTATAAATGATAAGTCGGTCTCATACTTCACTAACTCATTTCACTCACATTTTATTATAAAACTAATACTCCACCAATTTTTCATTTATCCTTATTCATTCATCCCTTAATTTTTTTTTTCTCATTTTTCAATTAAGTAGTTGCTTAATACTTTTGCTATTAATACTCTACGACTAATTTATATTTTCTCTCACATTACAATAAATGTGAGTTCATTTTTTACTTTTCCATACACTACCTGATATTCATTAGGGTAAAATTATGTAAACAGTGTTATACATTTATGCAAACAGTTTAAATCCATAATTTCCATCTATTTTTCTTTTGAATTTATGGTTTCCGCACCAATTGCTCTATAGCCAATATTAATATTATAAATAAAGTTTAAATTCAAGACTCTATGATCATTACTCTTTTTCTTCTATCTGTTTCGGTCATTCTTGTGGTATGTTTCGATTATAGTTTTAAGAGACGAGCTAGGGATCATACATATGCAAGCAATATATGAATTTAGATAGTTTAAACCAATGTATATATATATATATTTGAATTTAGATAACAGGACTTAAAATTTGATAAGCCAATAAAAAGTACAGTATGTAGCAAAGCACACAATAGCAAACAAGCTCACAGAAAACAAAATACATTCAACTCCAAATCAGCTAAAACTACTTCCTTCCACACACAACACAACAAGTCATCACTTTTTGGATTTTGATGACGTTCCCGTTCCCGTTCCCGTTCCCGTTCCTGTTCCCTCTCTCTTTCCCT